>NC_089742.1:44153012-44180512 GCF_040412425.1 Macrobrachium rosenbergii | reverse complement strand
CTTTGTCGCCCAACGCCCCACCTTTACTCCAGCCCTCACCACTCCCACTCGAGATATCACCCTACCCCGCACCATCAGGGCCAGAGAGATCAATCCCATACCCTTCCCTGGCACCACGAGGACGAGGAGGTCATCCTCAGCCTCTTCCATTCCTAGGACTGCTGGCTGCGCCTTAAGAAAGAGAATAGCCCATTTTCACCCTCAGTCTTTTTTAACACTAGGGAAGGGAAGACAACTTATATCAAGCGTCATCCTAGTTCCCAAGATAAAATGAACTCATTCAACCGTTTTCCAACCCCGTAAAACTTAAGGGACAATATTATTCATGCCCTACCCATCATTCACTGTCTACCAATGTATAAAAGGGTAAGCTTCCTCCTCTAAGGCAAAGAGGACAACCCCGTTTTGGATACGCTTGTCGCTACAAAGCCTTAGGTCCAGATATAAAAAATATGAAGCAATTCTGATGTCTGGTAGCAGTATTCGAACCCACATCCCGAAAGTCAGAACAAGGTCACGTTGCCGACCTGACTACGAGAAGGATAAAAGTCTATTCTCGTTCATACGCACATAAATCTGTCGAATTCAGATATATTTATTAGCGCTGGAATAGGCCCATCCTCACCATCGTAGTTATCCAACCCCCCATCCTTTCCCCCAAGGCTCTGAGGGGACATTCCGTACCCACCCATCCTCCGCCCTCCTGCAAGACAAAGAGCGTATTTCATACACAAACCTCGCCGTTCCCTCCCCTCAGAGAGTGAAAAGGGAAGACCCAACCATCCCTATTCCCCTCAATGCCCCTACCCGGCTCCGTAGGTTTTAGGATCTCATTACTTTGCGCTGTGAAGTCTTTATCTCCAAATTGAAAAAGATTCTTCCCTTTTCTAATCTTGTTTCACTCAGGAAGCAACGCAATGGCTCCCCTGATTTCTTTAACTGGAGGGATGATTTTTTTTTGTTCCCATTCGGCTATTCCTTTTTTTTTTTAATTAATTATCTATACCTTTTGGTTAATATCTCCTACGGGATTTTTTCCCGTCTGTAAAGTGACTTCCGATGACGTATATCGTCGCTTTGGGGTCGTTTGTCAAAATATATATGAACGTTAGTTCAATATGTCATTATAGATCATCTTTGCCCGGATTATGGCAGTGTCAAGATATGAAGATGAAGATGATTGGTGACGAATTGCCACAATGATTATGGATATTTTGGCAAATTAAATTTCTCTCTCTCTCTCTCTCTCTCTCTCTCTCTCTCTCTCTCTCTCTCTCTCTTTCTCTTGCCACAACGCTGGAGTTAGATAAATCGGTCGTTGCCTAGCAGAGTGAAAGTTGGGCCTAAAATGGATGGCTAATGCAGCCGTATCTATGGAAGTTCTATGGACTATATCTTTCGATCTAATCCCCCCTATGACTACGCAGCAGCTCGCGTAATCTGCGTTAATCTCAAAATGATGATGAGGGAACGTTTAGTGAGTCTCTCCCTAAGAGAGGGGAAAGGGACACAGCTGCGAGCTTTGCGTGGGGAACAGTTTCTCTAGAACGATTTATCTGAGACGGAAATAAACTCTCATTACACCTGCATGATTATCGAAAAATGTGTCAGCGAAAGATATGAAACACCTAGTGCGGCAGTAACTCATATGACGATGTATTTATTAACAAACTGAAACACTTAGGTGCATGTCGGAAATATATATATATATATATATATATATACATATATATATATATATATATACATATATATGTATATATGTATATATATGTATATATATGTATATATATATATATATATATATATATATGTACATATATATATATATATGTATATATATATATATATATATATATATTACATATATATATATATATACACACATATATTATGTATATATATATTATGTCAAGGATAGTAAAGACTAGACTTCTAATATCTTTGCCTTTTTATATAACTGTCATCGTAAGAAATCGACGTGCACGGAATGCACGAAGAAAGCGAAATGCACCCTCTTGTTTCAATGTCCTGTTCATAGTAATCCCCGTGGCCCCATTGCGTATGCATGCAGTGCATGATGCATCGTGACGAAGCGTAGGATTAAAGCTGCGTGACTGGACACACCAGAAGAAACGCTTCTCTGCGTTTGCATATTTGTTGTTGCTTTAAGTATATTTTTCTGTCATTAAAATCTAGGGAGGAAAAAAAAAAAGTTAGCAACAAACAAAAGGGGGATCGGTAATTCTGGAATAAACTTTTGTGAACAATACAAGTTCGTAATTGATTTCAGTTTTCCTGTTTGCTGGCTTCAGTTTTTGTAATTCAAGCGGCGCGAAAAATAATAATGAACATTTCACCTCTTTTGTTTACCTATTGTGTTTTGTTCGAGCAAAAATCCGAAAATAAATACTTCCCCTTTAAATGGCGTTCGCGGTAAAATGGATTATCATGAACATAGAGGCTACGTATAACAATGCGATCTTTATCAATGTTGCACCTGCGTTGTCGAGGCGAAGAGAGGCGACAGGTGAATGAATGTAAGGTTCTCAGCGCCATCTTTAAGCCGATTACGGAAACAATTCCGCAATCGCCTCCAGATTAAGAAAACGTCGGATGGTCTAAATTTGAAAATGAATTGGGTCATGACAAGAAATGTATATATTCAGGTTGTCGATAATTCCTTCTTTGATGTGTGCCTGAGGCGGTTTCCGTAGTAAGAGATACTGATGGTACAAATATTATACGGTACTGAGGTGAAGTTCTGTGCCAGAGAACATAGGTTCGAGTCCTCTGTCTTCCCATGAATCAGAAAAGCCTTCCGTATAGACCTGAGCGATTGTTCTTCCCATGTGGGTGTGTGGTGGGGGCGGGGGGGGGGGAAGGGATATCAACCCGACATGGTGACCAAAAACCAGAATTGAAGATCAATGTTGATCGTATTTATGGCTTTTCATAGAGAAATAAAATGGGTAGCCTTAAGGCCCGAGCCGCCCCAACCCGCCTCCCAGCACACCTGGGATGAGGATATTCGCACTGTGGTAGTTTTATTTCAAGCCAACGCTTTACTGGGCTGAAGTTACAAGTAACTGAGAGTGAATAGACATAAAATGACGTTCAACTTTCAGATCTGTTATAATTTTCCATGTGTTTTTCGTCAACTTTTCCCAAGAACCCCCATTATTACATGTGTACGGCAGTAGGTTACAGTGGGGGATGGGAACTAGTGGGGTAGGTTTATAACGCCGTGGGTAGTTGTCGATGGCTGTATTATGTTTGCCAGACACCTCTGGTGTATAAGCTCTCGTGGCCATTTGTAGGGAGCAAGGACCTAAGACTAGCAGCCTCATTCGAAAATTCAGGGCAAAGAATATTTTATCACATTTCGGAAGTCCAGCGAGAATTGTAATTAAAAAAAAAAAAACATACACGTTAACAAGTGACATGTTGTTTAGTGAGATGTTATATCGTTGTTTTTTATCATATCCAACAACTGTACCGTTTTAATTTTTCCTCCTTTTTTTTGTTACATGTATTAGGCAAAAACAAAAGTTACAAATATTAGGCAAAAACAAAAGTTGCTAAATACAAAATGCCGTACATTTCCAAACAGAAAAATATGGAGGTTAGTTGATAAAGCAGTCAACACCTATAGACCCTTGATTTACTTGGTTTTATGTTTCGTCTGAGGAGTACATGAAATCTGTTGACAATGAAGTTTACAAACTCTGCACACCACAAAGACGTCTGATTTTCTTCTTACAAATAGTGAGTGGAATGGTCTGGGGTTAAAGAAGTCAAGAGCATGTTTATAAGTCTCCCTGGAATATGTACCTGCAGTTGATATATCTGCTATCATCTTTATTACCAGTGTTCTCAAGATTTCAGTATGATATTTACTATCATTAATACTAAATCGTTTTTTAAATCTTGAACCAAGCCACATCACTGCGCGATAGGTTTTGTAAGTGACAGCTTAGGAGCTATGAGCTAAGAATATTCTTACTTATGCACAACATATATGAACAAAAGAATAAACAAGCCGAAAGGTAAACTTACAATTAAAAACTTATATTAGTAATAATTTTTGAGATATATAGAATTAAAAACTTATATCAATAACATTTTTTTGAGATATACAGCTAAAAATTCAACTGTCATGAGATCTGTCATAAGAACCAAGATTAGAGTCTGCAGAAGTTTTACCTGTAAACATTTATATTTTAGCGACGTACAGGGAATTTTTACAATTATCGATAAAAGAGAGAGAGAGAGAGAGAGAGAGAGAGAGAGAGAGAGAGAGAGAGAGAGAGGTTGGGGTGGGGTAGGGGAATCTGTTCTTCAGTAATCAAGGGGATTTATAAGGGAGACAAAAAAAATAAGACGGAGAGAAAGTGGGTTGTCTTAGCCAGTGGTCGATCATCAATAGGCACAGATGACGTTGTTGGGAGAAGTGACAGAGATGGACCACTCCCTTGCTGACCTGTCTCACGTAGACCCTGGTCAAAAGAATAAATGAAATAATATACGAAGCTTGATTTAGGCGTCAATGGTGTGGTTGATGTGTTTTGCTCATTGTATCACGGATTTAGTGGTAGATGATTTTATGTCCTGTTCACTGAATAGGGTCTGAAATCAGGATTTTTCATTATCATCACTTGAAGGCCAGAAGTAATATATATACAGTATATATATATATATATATATATATATATATATATATATATATATATATATATATATATATATATATATATATATATATTACACTCACTCCGGTGGCTTTCGGGCCTCTTGGTGGCCCATGGCCGCTTGCACCAGACCTCTCCACGTTCCCCTGCTGAGTGCTGCACCTCTCCAGTTATTCCAGGATCCTCCACTCCCAACTCTCTTAGATCTCTGAACGCATTATCTTTCCATCTCATCCTCGGTCTCCCCACCGGTCTTCTCCCTTCCACTGATCCTTCCATAACCAATTTAGGTATTCTGCCCTCTTCCATTCTAACCGCATGTCCAGCCCAACGTATCTTATGCGATCTTACATAGCCATTTATTAACGGTTGTCTGGTTAAATCTCTCATTTCATTGTTGTGCCTTCGTCTCCAAATACCTGCATTTATATCCTAAATGGGACCTGTTATTCTACGCAAAATGTTATATTTTCAGAAACCAGTAGACTCTGTTCTTGACGTTAATCAGTGTCCAGGTCTCACAACCATACAGTACTACTGGCCTGATAATGGTGGTGTAATCCTTAATTTGGTAGACCTTGTGATGTTTCTTCTCTTTAAAAGATGTTGTAGACTGAAAAAGCATCTGTTCCCTGCTGTAATTCTAGCCAGAACCTCTCTCTCCATCTCATTTCTGGATGTTAACATACTTCCTAGATATTGAAATTCCCTTAGTTTCTCAATATCTCCCATTTTTTGTTGTTGCCTTTGTTGATGGTTGTTCCTTGACAATATCATAATTTAGGTTTTACTACCACTGATCTCTAGTCCCACTCTGGCAGCAGTTTCTTTGAATGGTATATACAAACGTTCTATATTTTGTATATATGTACCTAAGAAATCGACATCATCTGCAAATGCAAGGACTCTGGCATTCGTATCTCCCAAGATGACCCCAACCTCAGCTTCCTCGATACTCCTCATTATTTTCTCTAAAATTAGATTAAACATCATTGGAGATAGAAGGCATCCCTGTCTCAAACCTGTTTTAATTTAAGAACATTCTGTCTTTTTCCTTCCCATCTAGACACAAATCGTACTATTCCTGTACCATACTTTTACCAAGTTTATAAGCTTTTCTGGTCTACCAGATTCCTTCCTAACATTCCACATTGATAGTCTATAGATGCTGTTATACGCTCGTTTAGTCTACAAAAACCTGCCACATATCTCTATTATACTCAAAGTGTTTTTCCATTATCTGTCTAACAGTAAAAATCTGGTCAACTGTTGACCTTCCTTTTCTGAATCCACATTGATATTCGCCCAGTGCTGTCTCTGTGTAAGGTTCTAATTTATCTTTTATAATTTTGGCTAGTATCTTATAGCAGGTTGGCAGAAGTGTAATCACTCTAAAGTAGGACAGTCTCTCTTATCTCCCTTTTTTGTGTACCATGATGATGTTGCCCATTTCCCATGTTGTTGGCTTCTCTTTTATTCTCCAGATCATTATTAGAAACTCAAAGATCTTTGAGTGTAACATCTCGCCGCCATTGTTAAGGAACTCTACTGGTATGTTATCTAAACTAGGTGCCTTATTATTCTTCAGGCTGTTGATTGCATTCTTCGCATCTATCAGCGTTGGTTCGTCCACTCGGAAACCTGGTGCCTGCACATGTCTCCCTTCAATAGGATTTACTGTGTCATCTCTAGGTAACAGCTCACAGAAATAGTTCTTCCATAACTCCAGTACTTTGTCATCCTGTACCGTAATACTTCCATTGGCATCTTTCACTATTCTGCTTCTTGCTTGGTATATATTTTTTATTTTCCTGATACCCCTATAGCCTTCTCTTACCCTACCATTTATCATGTTTCTGTCCATGTCCTCCAGTTCCTTATTTATGCATCTCTCTTCTTTCTTCTATTTAATCTCGTTGCTGCCCTTTTCTCCCTGAAGTTCTCTCATGGTGTCTAATAATTCCTGTTCTGCAAGAATTCTATTCTTGTTTGTTTCCTTTCATCCGCCATTCTTCTGCAGCCATCACCAAACCAATGTTCGTTACGTGTGCTCCATGTGCCCGATGGTGTCCGCAGCTGCTTCTTAACAGTTTGTCCTATTTCTCCACATTTTTCCTGGAGTCCTGTTTCTTTCTCTTCACTTAGCAGTTGTAAAACATCAGATCTGTTTGTAATTTCTATTTGGTATTCCATCCTACATGTCTCATCTTTGAGCTTATCAGTGTCAAATTTTTTCTCTCCTTTCATTCCTGCTGTTCCTTTTCATATTCAACTTGATCTTGACTCTAGCAGTCACTGAGTTATGGTCTGAATCACACTCAGCTCCTCTGAAACTACGTACATTCATCAATGAACCCCTGAATTTGTTTGTGTTGTATAAGTATGTGATCAATTTGTATATATATATATATATATATATATATATATATATATATATATGTTTGTATGTATGTATATATATATATATATATATATATATATATATATATATATATATATATATATATATATATATATATATATATATATGTTTGTATGTATGTATATATATATATATATATATATATATATATATATATATGTATGTATATATATATATATACAGTGTTAAATATATATATATATATATATATATATATATATATATATATATATATATATATATATATATATATATATATATATATATACGTATATGTATATATATATATATATATATATATATATATATATATATATATATATATATATATATATATATATATATATATATATATATATATATATATATATATATATATATATATATATATATATATATATATATATATATATATATATATATATATATATATATATATATATATATATATATATATATATATATATATATATATATATATATATATATATATATATATATATATATATATATATATGCGTGTGTGTGTATGCATACAATACATAATGAAATATCGTCCGTTTAGACCTAAAGTTGGGTGAAATTTTAATAGGGTAATGCATCTGCTCTTCATTTTAACCCGTTTTCCAAAATGGTAATACCATAACTTTGTGAATGAAATAACAAAGGACCATAGGAACAAAAGAGCCTCATTCGTGTGATATTAGGTCTGTAGATGTAACCACTAATGAAAACCAGACACCATTTAGTGTAGAAGTGTCATAACGATTAAGAAAGGTATGGGGATGAGCCTGGCAGTTTCATCCCTAAAATCCGTATTTAGAAAACTGCAGTAAGCCTTAAAATTCGGCCGTATATGGTAAAGATTCACTTGTGAGACATGAAAAGCCATCAGATTCACTAATTTTTCAGATTCACAGATCAATGTAAAGATAAACATTTTCTGTGATTATGATGAAAATTTGTTCGCATGTTCAATGAGGGGGCTAATTAGTCTCTCTTCCCCAGCCCCAATCCCCGTTTTCAACTTTGACCTATTTTCCAGCTCACATGTTAAACTGGAAGTCAGAATCTTAGCATTTATTTCCATGGATCTAAGAAACTATGAAGTTCCTACAATAATTAAATTCTGAGGTTCAAACAGCAAATTTTCTGTAATGGTGTCTTTCGCCTACTCCAGTGAACTATAAAGCCTTTATAGTTTTCTTAACTGCGTTATTCGTAATCATCGCTAGCATTTTTTTCATCATTCCGACTAACAAAATTATCATTATTATCCCTGTCTTCAAGAAGTTTCTAATAGCGCATGCGCTACAGCGATTATATGTATGTGAATTAAATCACGTACTGTCGATATAGAATGGTTCAAGTCTAGTTATTATTATTATAAGTTATCTTTTAAAACATAGTCAATAATAATGATAATAATAGTAATAGTACCAACAGTTTTTTCGAAGCACGATTCTAGTTATTATTATTATTATTATTATTATTATTATTATTATTATTATTATTATTATTATTATTATTATATAAGCTGTCTTTAAAACAAAGTTAATAATGAGATAATAATAGTAATGGTAACAATAATTTTTCAAAGCAAAAGATGATACACAGTTGCTCCCGCTGAAGGAAATTTTGGTTTGAATAGAGTTCCCTTCTGTGGCAGGCAAATGATAGGAACATGCAAAATTCGGGTCTCGTTAGGTAAATTCAGTTTCTTTTCCGGGGGTCCCATGAATATGCAAAGTAAAAACGTCGACCGTTTTTAACCAGTTCTACAAAAGACAAAAAATTAGTGGGAGTTCCTCTGACTCTGCAAACTATGTGGGATAGCTTTTATGCATTCGCCCGTCTGTCTGTGCATAAAATATCTCGGAGGAGTTTTGACTGATGGAATTCAGCGAAATTTTTTAGTGATGGTCTTGATGATTAGACTGATGAGACTTTACTTGCTGGAACAGAATTTTGTTTACGTCCGTCAATATTGTTGGATGGTGTAGTTTCTTACTACTTTTTTGTGAGTTTCTAGAAAACTAGACCCAAGACCTTGGTGGAAAAATTCAATCGTAACTGATTTTGAAGTAATAATTCCTTCAGCATTGGCCGAAGTGTTGCCAGTTTGTTAGTTCCCTTTGCTTTACCGTTGGTCTTTTGATTTAAGCAGCGTTGGATGTGTTTAGACAGTGAAAGGGTAAATGCTATGGAACGCCAGACATCTTTGGCATACAACCCCCTAGGGCCGTACTTTTGGAACTGGTGTAGGGACAACCTTATCGTTGTATGAACACAGTGCTTAGAAACTTATGATCATCGCGTCATGGTCCTACTGTTTTAAAGTGTGAGTGTGGAATACACACACAGACACACACTCACGCACACACACACACACACACACACAACATATATATATATATATATATATATATATATATATATATATATATATATATATATATATATATATATATACTCAAAAACGCCACTGGTGACGTAAGCACATACACGCTTATAACTCCCCTTGGTTGTAAGTTATTCCGAGATATAGTAAATTGGATATTAGATGAAATTTCTTAGCTTAATGTTTCTGAGTATAAAATGCCCCACTGTATATATAATATATATATATATATATATATATATATATATATATATATATATATATATACTGTATATATATGTACATATATATATATATATATATATATATATATATATTATATTCTATATTTATATAATATACACACACACACACACACACACACATATATATATATATATATATATATATATATATATATATATATATATATATATATATATATATATATATATATATATATATAAAATTTGATATAAGGAAAAAGGGTTTTGTATGAGAAAACTATGCTTTAAATTTCAGTACGCGAATGGCTATCATAAACTACTGTATATTTGTCCATTTTAAACCACTGAATGTACCCTGCAACTAAATTTCCAGTTGTACAGCCAAGTTCGTAGAATTGGGCTACAGCAGGATATTTTTCTTTGCCTAAAATGAGTCTCAGTTCCCCAGCCTTTATAAAGTAAAACGAGATTTGGATGAATATTTTTATTTGTATTTAGCAAGTGCGAAAATGTTGCTGCTTTCTTGGTAATATGTTTTTCTTTTATTTTTATTTTTCAGTTTGGTTTACGGTAGTTTTATCTTGTTAGAGTTTCTGTTGCATTATTATTATTATTATTATTATTATTATTATTATTATTATTATTATTATTATTATTTATTATTGGTGAAGAAATTCACAATGATGCTAGTGTAAATATATCTTAAAAGTGAGAGCTTTCGAGAATTTGCTCTGATAGAGAGAATCGGGCAGGTTCTCGAAAAATCTCGTTTTGTATTTATTTTTATTATATATTTATACTGACGTTATTGTGAATTTCCTCACCATTATTATTATTATTATTATTATTATTATTATTATTATTATTATTATTATTATTATTGGTGAAGAAAGTCACAATGATCCCATGTGTAAATATATATAAAAAATATATATTTTTTAAAGTATATGTTTAATGAGAGCTTTCGAGAACTTGCTCGATAGGGAGAATCGAGCAGGTTTTCGAAAGCTCTCGTTTTATATGTATTTTTATTATATATTTACACTGACGTTATTGTGAATTTCCTCACCATTATTATTATTATTATTATTATTATTATTATTATTATTATTATTATTATTATTATTATTATTATTATTATTATTATTATTCAGCTCGATAACCTTTATTTTGTTCGCCTTCACATTTCTCAACAGATGTCCGAATTTTTTTCTCTTTCGTGATAACATTTAACTCCCGTAGGTGGGTAGTGCCGTCAGTGCATATCTTGTGGTGCACTGTAGGCAATTACTTAAGGTTCTTTGCAGTGTACCTTCGGCCCCTAGCTGCAGCCCCTATTGTTCCTTTTACTATAATCCTTTCATATTCTTTTTCTTCCATCTTACCCTCCATCCTCTCCGAACAATTGATTCATAGTGCAACTGCGAGGTTTTCCTCCTCTTACGCCTGTCAAACCGTTTACTGCCAATTTCCATTTCAGCGCTGAATGACCTCATAGGTCCTAGTGCTTGGCCTTTGGACTAAATTCTATATTCAATTCAATTCAATTCGATAGCATTTAATATACTTTTATACATTTTTAAAAACTTATATGCCAGCGTTCCTAGCCGGCGGCTCACAAGAGCCTTTCAAAAGTATGCGTAAGTGAATGAGGAAAAATTTATCCATGCTTAATTCAAAAAAGGGGAAAAAAGAAATGAGAGAGAGAGAGAGAGAGAGAGAGAGAGAGAGAGAGAGAGAGAGAGAGAGAGAGAGAGAGAGACGATGCCACAGATTATCTGTATAATCAAGTCATCGTAACCTAAGTTCATAATGGCCATTTCAGTACCGTTCCCTACTACATGAGTTGTAACCTATAGCTATATTAGGCTCATTTTCAGATCAAAGGTTGTATAGGGTATAGGCCTGATAATTCAAGGGGGTGCTTGTTTAAAAAAAACGTTCAGGGGCTCTACGCTAAAGTCGAAAGCTTCCTAGTCTTCCACCATATATTCATATAATCATCAGCCCGTTCCGCCCGTGGAACACTCAGTTATTCATTCTTTTCACCGGTATATCTGCGAAAACAAATTGTTTTCAAGACAAATTTTATACTAATGTGAATGATTTGCCTTCTTAAATATAAAAGTGATTGTGCTATTGCAGTCTCATATTTTTCAGTATGACAGTGATTAATAGTCATCTGTCATTTCAGCATTTACGTCATTTTATCATGTCCTACCGTTTTCTTAGCATATATAACCTTATTTCCTCGTATATTTTTATTTCAACTACCCTTAAAACTCCATAACATACTCTCTCACTTCGGGCAATATAAGCTATAATCATTTCCACTTTCCGTTTTTTTTATTTTATCTGAATATATCCCACACTCATTATTCTTTTCCTTTATTTCTGGTTTGTTAAACTTAACAACGCCAGGAATTACATCCTATTTTTCCCGCTCCTAAATTCTTTGAAAAAAGAAATCGACAAATAAAGCCAGATATCATTGGCACGTCCTCTGCCATGACTCTTTATAGGGCATGGGGAGACACTAGTTCCCTAAACATAAGTCATCAATCCTGTAACAGACCATAGCAGCCGGATGTGAGCGGCAGTTGGTCACAATGAGGTCTGAGACGCCATCAAAATGAATAAGTAACTGTTCCCCATTTATTTGTTTATTAATGTAAACACATTAGAAACCATATTTCTTCACACACATACTATCTAAAAAACCTTTCTCCTCCAAGCTGTTGACCTACTTATTACATTACATTTCATTCTTTTCGCACTCTGTAACCCTGGGGCAAAAAAAGTGTTTTCATTACAGGCTTTTAAAAACCATTAACCCTGTGTACGTTATTTCCACGTACACAAGCCAGTTACTGTGTAATTACCTAATATTCCTTAGAGCTTTTTCCTTTGTTAGCTGCATGCATAGAGAGCCTTTTATGACCACATCAACGTAAAGACTAATTTCCTATTGTTGTGGATAAGATGTATCATTCCGAGATTAAGAAAGGCCACTTTGACAATCAGCCCGTCGTTACCAGTGGTAAACGTCGCCTTATTTAGACCTTTTTTTTTCACGTTAGCAAAATTGTCAGTTTTTATTCTATTTTAGACACGCTGAAAGCTTTTGCATTAAAAGGCACACGCTGCTCTTCATCTCTTTTGATTAGGTGTGGTGAAAGTGTGAGACCGGCAGCCATCATTACTGCTAATGATTTCTGGACACCTGTGTCGCGAGCATCTGGTATTTTTAGATGCCATTGCCTAACATAATTACAGGCCTCTCCACGTCGAATCTTTTGAGACCTTACTAGTGACCTGATTACTGAAAAAACCTTGTTTGGTACCGGCTCTCGTGTTTATCAGTTCGATTACATGTTTGTGTGCGAGTGTGTTTTGATTTCTGCGTCTTTTACTCGTTTCACACAAAAAAATACTATAAAATATACAGCCCTAAAGCTAGTTTAGAATGTGAGATATAACCACGTTGATGATGAGTCAACTTCCGAAGTAAACAAACCGAGTCGCACCTCAAAGTACTATAAAGAGTTTCAGAGTTTTTCCATTCCCTGATTGCGTACTGTCCCGCAGGCTTTACACCTCATTTTCTACAATAAATATATCGTTTTTATTTGTGCTCTTCCGCTCTCTCGAATCATATCCGGCCGCTGCCAAGATAGATAGACGCGATCTCTCGAGGGGAGGTACGTGTTCAGCACTTTAGTCCTAAGAGATGGTGAGATATGTGAGAATCGTAAACACTTCCGAAACTACGTCTTTCTTAAAGATTTTTTTTTTAAGACATCCCATTCGATCGCTCCGTGATAAACGCGCGGTCAGCCTTTGGCCAGATGTGGTGGGAACGCCAAGAAAAATGACGCTCGGCCGTCGAAAACAAAAATAAATTAATAAAACAAGGTAGGTAAATAATACAAAAGTAAGTAAATGAAGTAATAGCCAGAAAAAAAATCATTGGGACTGTTTGAAAGACGTAAATATTAAAAAAGATGACAGACAAAAAAAAAAAAAAGTTCATTGAAAGCAAATGAAATTTTAACTAACATTGATTCATTGCTAGACACCACAGCAGTCCACCAGCTTGTCAGGTCGCACGCACGTGAGCGTGCGCATACATACATGCGTGCATGCATACACAATACACACACAAACACGATCATGATAAAATCTGTAATCAATGAACAAAAGAGTCTAGTACATGACAGCAAAAGTATATGTACAACTTAATATACAAAGAAAGTAATAAGCAAAGAAAGAAAATAGTAAATAAATCAACAGCTCTTTCAGTGATATATTATTATTAGCTCTGGATTTTTAGGATTTTTCGTATAACGATTTAAAAAAAAAGCCTGCTTTAAAAGTTGATGGCGTTTTACCCTGTCGGATATGAAATTTTGCACATTTTTATAATATTAACAAAGAATAAAGATTACAAGTTAAAAAGGTTTTGTGAAGTAGCCTTGCAATCCCAGGGAACGCATTCCCAGGAAAGAATAAACGCCGACTTTCCACATTTCATGTCGTATTTTTAGTACTTGCCGACAAACTTGCATTAGGTAGCCAAGGATTGATTGCCTCACTGGAATAATCTCGGTGATATAAATTGCCCGAAATTGGAGCAGGAATGAAGTCAAATGAGTTTTATTTTGCGCGACATAGCGTTAATGAACATGTTATAGCTTTGATTGTCAGCAGCTATTAAAAACAATATAGGCTACCTAGTGCAAAGTTTTACAGTAAGATGCTAAAAGAAGCCAGAAAACCACCTTAATAACTAATGTAAATACGGGTATAAAGGTGTCAACATAGAGCAACCCCGAAGCTATTTGAGGTCCTTAAAAAGAAGCAGTTAATCTGGGGAAACCAGTGAAATGGGTCAAAAACAAGGTCAAAGGAATATGCCCTAAAAACTCTTAGCCGCAGTAAAAAGCATCTTGGCCCCTCATGACGTCAAAAGATTCAGGATAGCTCCAGAGAATCGTGGGTAATGACGTTGCCTTTGAATGCTCGATAAAGTATCGGGGTAAAAATACTTGAATACTCACCTAATTGATTCATTTCCCGCGAATAGAAACGAAAGCGCACTTGTGCAGCTTTCATCAACACGTTACAGACACTCATCCTTACGACACCACCATGAGCCCCCCTTCTCCTCCCCCTCCTCCACCTCCCCACCCCACCACCTCCGCCATACACCCACCCACGCTTTATATTTAACGATTAGTGCCACTGCGTAGTTGTACCTTTGATATGTTTTCGAACATTTTCTCGTGAAGCTTTGTTCGCTCAGTCACGAAACTACTCTAATGGGACCTGCATACAATAAGTCTTCCACGTCAGCCAAAAAATGCAGTCACTGTGATGATGGAACAATAGTTACTGGAGTATTTTATGACAAATTGTTTTCATGTTGTTTTAGCATTGTTTTGGCCTAGTATGTAATGCACGAGAATATAATATATACTGATGATTTAGGCTTAGTAATGAAAGTTGGCTTTTATGTAAATTTCCTGAACTTAAAAAAATATGTTTCATTATTACCCAGTTGGATTCCCTGGGCTCATCGTGACCCTTTGCTACTCAGTCTAGACTTTAATGTCTTCGACAAGAATGTAAGCAATGGTTTTTAAGATGAAGTTGCTAGGCTCATGCCCATGGCCCTAGTGATGGTGAAGGGGCTTCTTTTCCTTCACATACCCACTGAGTTATCGACCAGCACCCTATACTGAATGCAGAAGTATTATGAATTAAAACTTGATTATTTTAGAACGGTACTGCAGTTTTATTAATGTTTATATTAGTTTTTAAAATAATCAACTGTACATTCTGATGTTAGAGTCGTATTAGTTGGTTGTGCCGGGCACAGGTGTCCAAACCAATCCTCTTATTCGTTACGAGCCGAAGGTAACTTGTGCTGGGCTAAGATATGCTTAATCTAAAGCAACTACTCCAATCCAATAATAGACAAAAGTGAAGCTGTGGTGAAACTGTGATCTCTGTAGGGGTAGTGAACCCCTACCCCATATCTCGGATTAAAATAAAAAAAGCAGGAGTCATGTTCCAGCCTCGCAATAAAAAAAAAAAAAAAAAGACTAAAGATTACCGGAGTTATAGTGATTTGGTGCAAACGACAGTTTTTGGTATTTTCAGTTTAAGATTTACAGGCTGTCATGGAATCGTGGGGTGAATACTAACACCGATGTGTATTCCCCTTTACATTAAATTAATCATGAGCTTCAGTTGAAATGGATGATTAACCAGACATTAAAGGATATCACTTGCTGGACAAGCCTCTACCCCTTCCTCAGTACGTCACGTTCCTAAGAAGGACGAAAAGAAGAGAATCTAACCCTGGGATAACGTCCCTTCTGCGTTTCTGAATCTTACAGCAAGCTTTAGAAGTATGATATGAGCGTCAGTGGATCACAGAGAAGTTGCAGAAACTAACAGTCGAAGAGATTGAACCAACGTTAAGAAAGTCAGACGTAGATGAGGATTGAAAGGTGGTGATAGGCTGCCTTTAAGTAACGGTCCCTTGTCGCTTTTGTTGGTAAATCGAGTTTCGGTCGAACGTTGTGAATCATTCATATATTCTCAAACTCACCTCAGTGTCAAGGGTAACGATGTTTTTCGCTGAATCATACGAGTACTTCAGTATTAAATGGTAGTTATTAGTGAACTTAGTGCACGACTTAAATTTGCTTAGGTTTTTACAAAGATTAGTGCTGGAATGAATCTTTTTCAGTACTGTACAAGCCTAATTTATATATATATATATATATATAATATATATATATATATATATATATATATATATATATATATATATATATATATATATATATATATATATATATAGCCTATATATAATTTTTTTAATTACCTGACTCGACAGTCATTTTACCACTGACTCTGTGTTTCAGCAAAGCATCAAGCGTGTCTCATCATTGTCCAAAAGGGCTGATATATATATATATATATATATATATATATATATATATATATATATATATATATATATATATATATATATATATATATATATTCTAATGTGTGTATATACATGTATATTCATGTATATTTATATATTTATATATATATATATATATATATATATATATATATATATATATATATATATATGTGTGTGTGTGTGTATGTTTGTGTGTGTGTGTATGTATGTATGCGTGTGTGTCTATGTATTTCGTGAATACCATGTATCTCCAACATCCCTGCGAAGACTAATGAAAAAATATCAAAGATGTTATTTTCCAAACAAAACATAAATATAACTTTAATCCAGGCAACAATATTTTGCTATGACAGAGCAAATAAGGGGTTCATTATCTACGCAATGAAATTGCCTACAGAAACGGATAACATGAGCTAATTCTGTCCGGAATGAAGAAAAAACGCTAATCCCATTAGCAGCAAAACGAAATTGTAGAAATATGAGAGTTCAGTCAAAAGTTTTATTTGTGAAAAATACATTTTTCCAAATAGTAGAAGGATGAAATAAGAATAGTCCTGTAAATATTAACATTGCAGGATTTGCATGCGAATATGAATAATTTTTTTTTAACGCAGCAACCAGTGAGATAAGATTTATTTATGAAATTATAAAACTAGTCGTGTGCAGCCGGGAAAATTAGTTATCTGTGATGAAAATGTCTAGGATTTACCAGAGTTACCACCGTGAGGTTAAGTAGGCAATTTCGTAGTAAATAAAAATCACTCGGTAGCTGTCATGAAAATGGTTGTTTCCCGTCAAATACAAACAATCCATAATTTACTGCAATGAACGTAAGTTTTCTGTATTTAAGAGTATGGAGTTTTAATTGTCTTAACAGCAAAAAAATTTTTTTTAATAACAAATTAGAATTCCCAATGTTGATGCTGCGGAGATATAAAATTAGTAATGTTATAGCCACTATTACAAGGTTTCTATACCGCGATGAAAAAAATTCATATTTTGCTGCTGTGAAATTAAGTTTTCATTACGGAAAATTATTCTAACCTACAATGTTAATGCCACTTAGGCAGGTTTTCCATTCATGTAAATCTGCACTCACACGAAATCCCCAGATACTTAAAAATTTTTCGGAAATCTTAATAAACAGATGCTGCCTGGAAAATACGTTTTGCAGGTGCAAAAAATTATTATTTGTTTATAAATATAACGAAGTGGATCTCAAAGTGGTTTACGTCGGAGGGATCAAAGGTGCATAAAAAATTAAAAATAAAATACAAAATGAAATTAAAGGCTGCTGTTTAAACTTATGGTTACTCTTGAGTGGTAATTAAGGGGACTAAAGATAGCGGATATTTTATGAGATATTCTTCACCTGAAGATTTAACTGATGTTTTAAAGAACTCTGTATTAAAGAGGCGTTAAGTATATTGCCTTGTTTTTTCATTATACACAGGTCCTCACTTCAAAGACTGGCTTAGGAATTGATGCAGAGAGATAAAGATTTTATAATATTTTATATATATATATATGTATATATATATATATATATATATATATATATATATATGTGTGTGTGTGTGTGTGTGTGTGTGTACAGAGAAAGAGAAAAATTTTCTTTGTTATGTATAGTTGTTTATGTGCATATCAAATAGATAAAAGGAATGAGAGAGAGAGAGAGAGAGAGAATTTTCTTTTTATAGTATTTTATATACATATCAGGTAGATGAAAAGAATGATATTATTAGCAGCATACACCTGTTTAGCATAATAAAGTAAAGAGAGAGAGAGAGAGAGAGAGAGAGAGAGAGAGAGAAGGGGGGAAGTGACTTATCTGTACAGGAACATTTTGCATGAAATGCATATTCAAAAACGCACACTCACACCTTCGGGGACTTACCTTTATACAGAATGTTATTGTTGAGGACGCTGTTGAACAGATTGGCCGTGAACTTTGACCGCTTTAGTATCCAAAACATTTTCCGCGTTTGTGTTTCTGCGTTTCTTTTTTTTCTGTTTAAACTGTGTGACTTATTTTCTTTTCAAACTTATCGGTACTGCGAGGAAACTGACGACTTGTGTTCTCCTATTTGGAGGTATCGCAGCCGGTGTCCATTTCTTGATTCTGTTCTGTTCGTTCAACGTTGCTGTTACGATTGTCGTTGTTTTGGTTCTGGCGACATTAAAGGGAAGGAATTTGTTTGTGTTTCCCTACTCAGGTCAACTCCAGCTGACACTTGGTTGCATCATACTTCCTGGACGAACTCTTGACTCTGGACGATCTTCTACCTTCTTCTTTTGGACGTTTGTATGATTTTCCGATCGGTTTATTTTTTATTTACGTGAGCCGTGATTTATCCGAGTTACATGGAAATTACTTTTTAATTAAGGACATATATTTTCTTTAGTTTTGTGGTACCTGTAGAGCGTTAATGCAGGGAATTCGTTCTTGGGAATTTTCTGTTTACACTGGGATGGCCTGCAAAATTCTGAGGGATATTTTCCACGTTTCAAGGACACGGTCTTGAAGTCGCTGATGATTGAAATTAAACCATCAATTTAGGAGGCTTTCCTTTGCTGTAATCAGGGTCTTATTGCCTTCATAAAGTTTCATGCTTGAAAAGATGACAATGCTTTCCTTGTGTGGGGGAGCTCGATCTGCGTATATGTGAGTAATGAACAAAAAAGATTTTACTGCGTTATTGACTTCCTTTTAAGGTTTTCCTTGCGAACTTTTGAAGGCTCTTGGTGACGGATTTGATATTGTGTAATACCAAAATTTTAGTGTTTCGCTTTGTGTATCTAAGTTTGCCTCGGTTACTTTCCGTATGTTTGCAGTTTTGTGCATTCAAGTCAGCTTGAAAGTAAATCCTGATTTTAAATAGGATTAAGGAGGGATTAGTATTTATATTTTTGTTTATTTCCGGACTACAAAACCTCAAACTAAAATGGGAAAATTTTCTCGAATCAGTTATGCGCAAGTCACTTGATCATCACACTAGTCCATGAGCAAGACCTTGACCAATTACCGCAAAATCTCCAGCAGTACGTGTTTTCCATCGTCACGTCCAGCGAACAGGACTCCGTCGGGTAAGTGCTTTTGATTTCGTGTCTCCCAGCTTGTCTCGCCTCTCTCTTTCTCTCTCTCTCTCTCTCTCTCTCTCTCACTCTCGCACAAAGTTCATGCAATTTTGACCAAGTCCTCGCACTCACTGTTTACATTACTGCAAAACTCATCAAAGAAAGAAAAACAAGGTGTTCTTGGGCGTCTCTATTGATCTTGTGCTCTTGCTGATAAAACACGCACTGCCGCTGCTGCCGTTCGTCACATAGGGTGGAGACTCCGAAGGGGAGTTTTGTCAGGCGACGGAACAGGGGGTGCGAAATATCCCGTCCCGTCGACTGCCTGAGCCACACTGAGCCACAGATACGGACGGTCTAAGCTTCGAAGCCGGCGGGGCCAGTGGCACTCTGAAAGAGAGGGAGAGAGAGTGTGAGCATGTGTGTGTGTGAGACACACACACACACAACACAGACATACAGACAGATAAAGAACGATGTAGTAATGTTAGCTGACCTTGGCGTTCTGTTGGGGAAAGGAGGGAAAGTCCACTGCTCTTTCTTTTTATATCAGAAATCGTTTGACGTCTTTCCCTTCATAAAATTGTTGTAGCTATGACCCAAGTTCGTAATAGATACTCAATAAATCCTTCCCGAGAATTTATCAGTTTTCCATACCTTACCAATCACGCATCAGAAGAATTTGCTTAAAACATTTGAATCTGTCCTTTCATATGTTTAGTTAGTTTTAACTCCAGTTTGTAATATCAAATCCATCAAAGACTTTTATAACAATATCGCCCTGTTTTAAAAAACTATATAATCAGTTGTTTATATTATTTTAGGAGTTTTAACATCAGGTTGTCATAACAGACCAATCAATCCCTCACAGGACTTCAGTAGTTGCAAAGCTAGTTTGCAATATCAAACCATGCAGTCCTTTTATATGTGTTGGTAGTTTGTAACGTCAGTGTGTAATACTCGTGATGCATTCCTCCAAAAATCTAGATAGTTGGGTGTCATAGTACTTATTCTCTTCAAAACTCTTAGGTAGTTCCGACGCCAGTTTTAAGTACCATATCAATCAGCTATCCCAAAGGCGAGGTCTTTGCAACTGGTGACAACAATGAAAGCGAAACGGAAAATAAAAATAAAAAAGAATCGCCATCTAATGATGAGCGAGAGTCTCCTTTGAGAGACTCGCCGTTTCAGCCATTCATTATTCTTTCCCCTTTTCTACGTAACGTGAATTTGCATAATTACCCTATTATGCCGTAAGAACTCTCAGGATTAGAACGAAAAATAATGAAGGAGCCCATCATATGTTAAATCATTTTTTTAATTGCTAATTACGGAGGGCTGCGTGAGAAAGAGCGTGATTCGGAAATAAGAAAGGACAATGAAGACTGGGCTAATGTCCTCTGCGATTCCTTTCTTACCCGTTCATTTATTTCTTAGTCAGCTGTTCAAGAGGAAACGCCAATATAGGACAACGGTTTTTAATTACGTCTTATAAGCAGCTGGGTTTCACATTTATGTGCTTTTCAATTATCATTGACCTTGTATTTCATAAAAAAACGATACATAAGGTATATCCTAGAAATTACCCGGCATAAGGATATAAATATCATATAAATCACGTGTTCATTACCAACTTTGAAAGAGCAGTCATAATTGTTGCAAAAGGCAGACAAGTATTCTTAATCCTCTTTCTTCACTCTCTCATCTCTCTCTCTCATTATTTGTGTAAAAATGAGAACGAAGAAATCAGTGCTTCGCAGCATGGTCGGGTCTGGTAGTATGTATGGGTCACAGTGAGGCTCCAGAGGTGGTGTGGAGGAGTGACTGCAAGACTTTGCATTCATAAATCCGGTATTGTTGAAATAGCATCAGTTCATACGGCATATCCAGCAAAAGCCTGACTATGGTTTTGTTTGGCTTCTAGAATCCCAAATAGAAATAATGCAGCGAAAGTAGACAGATAACCATTGGCAAGTATGTCCAAACTTGATGTTAGACATGTAATATGCACACACACATTATATAATATTATGATAATATATATATATATATATATATATGTATATATATATATATATATATATGTATATATATATATATATATATTTGTATGTATGTGTGTATTATTTATAATTTGGTATCATCCATAATGTGCATATATTGCTAAGTAACATGATAAAAGGCCATTATCATGGCAGGCAAAAGCCACAGGAACTGAATGAATTGTGAAAAATGACAGATAGAGCCAAGGGTATTGTAATGGGATTCAGATGAAAATAGATAATGAATAAATCGAGGTAAATCAGCTAGCAAATGAGTATATAAATAAATAAAATAAAGGTGAAGTGGCCGTAATAAATGGATTGAGTGATTGCTTAAAAAAAAAAGTACTGATTATGTTTTTATTTGCTCGATGATTTGTTCACAATTTCAATATATTTCTTTTTACTTTGTTTTTGTTGAGCTACAAACAGTTATTAAGTTGACCCTCTGATTTGTCCCCATGGGAAAGTATATTCACGGTTTACCAAATAATACACATTAATAATACAACAACAATATTAATAAATAATAAAAATTGTTGGTCTTCATGATTAAGCCATTGCTTTTTTTTTTTGTAAAACTCCAAGGCCGTGGAATTTAACTTTTCCACGCAAATGCTCTTCACCGCTAATGCAAATGTTGCAGTGTTAAAAGCAAACTCTCTTAGAATAGAAAGTACTTTCTATTTTTTTAAATCAATAATGTTATCAATAATGTATTAATCCTAGTAATCATAATAAAATGTAATGTGTATCAATATTTTAAAGAACGATGATTTACGGGTAATAAAATCCATAATTAGACTTGCCGTTGTCTAGCCTAAATTTAGCCCAAATTTAGCATCACGGCCTCCAAACAAAATTAATGGGTTTTAGTTCAATCTTGGAGGGGCGCTTAACGTCTCTGGGGTCGGAACTTCCCGTCTCGGCACTATTATGACGGTATTGATATACTGTAATAATAATGATAATACACTGTAAATACATTACAGTATGAATCTGCATATTCCTTGATGTTTGCGTAATACATGCTCTCCGTAATCCGCTTATAGTCTAAATTTGCGCGGTATATGACTCCCAGCTTAATTCCTTGGCTTTCTTATTAATGAGAGGGATTTCAAGATCCCACGGGAATTCGATGTTTTGGTCAATATGAAAAGATTATTTTGAATGTGGGGTAAAAATATTGATATTATGCTTCTTGAAGAAAAACCGAATGAAGTTTGTTTTCGTTCACTTATATATGATTTTTATTTTAGTCTTTTTCTCCATAAATATTTACGTCTCAGAGACCTTAATTATTCTTTTTCTGTGCATAGTTTTCTATATTATTATTATTATTATTATTATTATTATTATTATTATTATTATTATTATTATTATTATTATTGCTTCTTTATTTCGCATTCATGTCCACCGCCATCCCTCATTTTGACTTATGTTTTTTACCACATGCGGCTTTTTATTCTTTTCGTCACTTTTTCTAGTCCTTAACCGTTTCCCCCGTACAGGGGTAGTGCCGTAAGTGCAACTCACGTGGCGCACTGTAGGCATTATTAAAGGGTGTTTGCAGCATCCCTTTCCCGTAGCTCCACCAACTTTTTAGCCTTTTACTTTGCATCCACTCTTGCTTCCTTTCTTCGGTCTTTTGTCCAACCTCTCTGTCTGCTACATCTAAGAGCAACTACTGGGTTTTCTCTCAATTCCACCTCAAATCCGTGATCCCATTCTTTTCTGGATCTCATCATCTTTCTGTCCAACCACTCCAACTCTCTCTTTTCATTGTCTTAAGCGCTGAATGACCGAAAGTGCCCTCAGTGATTGGCTTGACAGCCTAAATTTCATAAAATCAATCTTTAACTTTGTCTCATAGTTGAGTACGATCTGGTCAATCTTCAGTTACCCCCATTTCTTTTCTCATGGTATTTTTCTCTTTTTATTCCCGCCATAACCTCATTCACAACATTTGCAAATAACTCGAAATAAAGTTGATCCTTTAGTTATAGCGTTTATGCTCTGCTCGGTGCTCCCCAATAATCCTCAGCTTCAGTGAAAATTTGCAGTTGATTATTTTATACCAAAACTCCTGGTTAGCTTTCTCCTGGTCTTTGCCATTCACAGTTATGGTTGAAAATATTTTTTTGAGGTTAATGTTATTTTTTATTGTTAGTCACTGTTCCTGTATGGTTTTGACTATTCTTCTTTTATGGTGAAGCGATCGAGAGAGATAAGTAGCAAGCTTTGGTCAGAATGAAAAAACGGGTGTTTGTGATTTCTTTATCATGTCATAGTTTTCATTAAATAAACATCTGAGATAAGAACTTTCTTGCATTCGTTATATTCTATCTTCATCAAGTATGTCCTCTCTCCCTTCATTTCTGACACTTCCATCAGTTTTCTTCAGTTCGAGGAATTGCTGAATTTCTGGAACATAATCATATCTTGAGATTTTTGGGTGTCCGTTTGCCCTGTCAGTATTATTGTCGAAGTGATTAAATGGTTCTGGTCAGAGAGAGAGAGAGAGAGAGAGAGAGAGAGAGAGAGAGAGAGAGAGAGAGAGAGAGAGAGAGGAGTATATGTTATCTAAACCATTTTTTGTTGATAGGCTTCCTTCATTTGTCTACTACTTCTTTTTATCCCAGTCGCAGTTTATTGAGAATGACATTTAGTAGTTTTTAAATGTCTGTAAAAACATTATTATTAAAAACAGGGAGCTTTATCATCCAAAATTGTAAAAACGAAGGAGGGGAGGAAGGATGGAGGGAAAGAAGGGGGAGAATGGGGACTTAAAACGGGAAAAACCTGCCGTTGAGTTTTCGCACAGGTTAAGAACCTGTAAAACTGTTCTGGATCGGCCTATCGATTACGCAGCCGTTAAAGGGCCAAATATGGAGGCGGTTTTTTGTCTTGTTCTTATCTGGAGGTTCCCTTTCAAAGGGGAAACGGATTGTTGGCCAATCACTCGTTCCCCTCTCGACTTTTGTGGCTTCATTTGGGGTCTATTTTCCGCTTACGTCGGAGTTTTGGAACTTTTTTTTTTTGGGGAGGGAGGCAAGACCAGCGGTGTTTGGTTCTTTTGTTGCTGGATGGGACATGGAATCCTCTGCTCAGCCCCTCTCTTCCGCTCTCAAGGTGAGGAGGAGGTATTCACCAATAATTTTCTGGGGGGATGTGTGTTTTTTTCTTGTCCTGTGCCTGTGTCTCACGCATATTACAACTCTAAAACAATTTACCTTTGTAATTTAATCATTTATGTATTTTTACCCATTTATTACTTCATTTATTAACGTATTTATTTTTTTATTTATTTGTCTCTTCTCTCTGTGTTTCCTATTATTTCCTGTAATTTCTTCCATATGGTCACAATATTCTTTGGAAGCTTGAATCTCAAGTCAGTGGTCCCTGCAAGCTTGTTCCATATGAACAGTGTTTATCTTCTGAATAATAATAATAATAATAATAATAATAATAATAATAATAATAATAATAATAATGGAGAAAGAAATCCACTCAGTTATGTATGGGCACATATATTTAAAAATACGTATGTACCTTTACATAACAGTGAATTTGTTTCTCCATTTCAAGACTCTTGCTACTATGAGTATTTTTAAATAATAATAATTAATAATAATAACACAATAATAATACATAATAATAACATAATAATAATAATAATAATATAGTCACGGGAGTATTTTTTACCAAAACTAACATCCCTCACAAATACAGACTATTTTCGTTTTCATTATTAATGTATCAATACCGTAAAAAATTACGGCAACACAAGAGGGGGTTGGGTTGGGAAGTCACGACCCCCAACGTCGCTAAGTACCGCCCCGACGCGCCGACCAAGGTGTTTCGTTCTACGTACCTATATAGGGGGCAGTAATGAAATTAGGTTGACCATGGACTAGACAACGGGAACCCTATACGTGGATTTTATTTGCACGTACACTATCGTTGTTACACCCAACATAAAGATACAGATATTATTATTATTATTATTATTATTATTATTATTATTATTATTATTATTATTATTATTATTATTATTATTATCGGATATAAAAATAGCCGAGTAGCCACCGGACATGTAGGAATATGCGATTGATAATTTTTTCGTCATCGATGCTTTGATAACTTCCTTGAATTAAAAATAAGCCATTAACAGATCAAAGGATTGCGTTGCGCGAGCTAATGATGCCAAATGAGCATTGCAGCGATTTATCGAAAAGCTCTTATTATCGGATTTATTTTCTAATCGCTCAAATTAAATGCTGATGCTGATAAAGCCTGTTACGAAATGATTACTCTTTATTAAATATAACTCTGTTTGTCTTTCATTTAATCTACACGTGTGATTGTTCATGTCTGTGTTTTTTAGGCTTGTTACGCGTATGAGCTTTACTAATAATACTCCCACTTCTCAGTCATTAAATTTATGAGGCTTTATTATGACCCATGGCTGCTCAAATAAGACACTTACGGCGTATTGTAAGTTTCAGAAACGAATTACAGTACAAGGGCCCTAACTCTGTTTAATGCTCCTCATCTCTCCATGTCTTTGGATTGAACTGTCAGCTTCCTCTGTGCATATTAAGATTTTCATTCTCTCAGATACTGTGGAACTTGAGAGTCATCTCTTTTGATCAGCTAGCTCTTCATGCGTTTGACTTCCAGATCGTAGACAGTCCTAGATTTTGTATGGCATGTTCATTATCTAACCTGCCTCTTTACACTTAAAGTGGCTATGCCGGTAATGTAGGTATAAAGATGAAGTCGCCGTTTCAACCAACATCTGCCTGTGTGTCCTATTCATTGTTTTTCTGAGAAGAATTTTCGTGGAATGTGTATTCAGTAATTGTCATGCCTGTACAATAAATAAACATTTTCTCTTCTCTCTCTCTGTATTTTCTCTCTCTCTCTCTCTCTCTCTCTCTCTCTCTCATCTGTTAATGCAGCTTGTATAAGCCAGCCATAGAAATCCTCTTGTATATCATCGATTCTTTTTTCTGACCTTTGGTGAAATGTGAACATTATTTGCAAAGCCCTTGTTCTATAAAAGTTAAATCATAAAATAGTTCTTTCTCCTATTCTAGTTAATGATTAAATAAATTACATGAATTATTTCAGTTATAAACGGCTGTTACTTCCAGTGACTTAAATGAGAGAATAATAGAAAATTACATTCGATATTCCATAAGGAAAAAAAGTGTAGGTATTCAGCTTATCAGTTATTACTTTCCTCTAAGATAGTTTGTGTTATCTGATGGAATGAAACAATATAATATTTCTAAAAAAAGTTTTTTTTCACTATAATCCTATTTTCTTCCCAGTTCCTCCCTGGCATTTAGCGATTGGGGAGCTGGTTATTGGAATTCTATGCTTGGCTGAGATTGCCGTGCCTTGCCCTGGTCCTCGGCTACCACCTTAACAGATATCGTCGAACGCTTTTAATTTGTGTGGAATGTTCCTTTTTCCTACGGGTGCTACTTTCAGCGGCTCTCTTTTTTTGTGGCCTGAACTGATAATCTAATTTTACTATGGAATTTTTTACATTCATGGTGTCCCAAAACTCTGGATAAAAGAGGAGGGTTGATTGGAAGGCTAACGCCCTCCCTTTTGTTAGAAGATTAACAATCGCTAATGTAACTTGCAACAGACCTTAC
>NC_089742.1:44105512-44148012 GCF_040412425.1 Macrobrachium rosenbergii | reverse complement strand
AGCATAAACACATCTTACATGGGTTTGTCTTTGTATTTAAAATGTAAATTCTGTGCCCTACATATCATGGTCATCTTGTTGTGCAATGATGTCTTAATGGTAGTTGGTTAATATCACCATTTCAGTTGCACACATTCGTATTACTGAAGTTAATGGGCAATAAAATAACGATGCGTTCAGCTAGCTGCAAAGTGCTTTTGCGAAATTATTTGAGCAATCGTTTATTTATTTTTATCAAGGTAACTTGACAAGTTCGTTTATGATCACGTTTCTATACTTACCCTGAAAGGTGAGGGGAAAAATTATGCTATTATTAATAAAGATGAGGTTAACGGTTGGTGATCGCAAGAAATGGAAGAGATGAAATGAAGAGATATAGAGAACGCACGTTTTAAATACAATATATGAAAGGTATTCCGAAATAGTCTGTACGTCCAGCCAGTAAGCAAAGAAAAAATGAGACTTCTTTTTCACGCTTTTGTGTTCCCTCTCGGGGATGAAAGAGCTGTAAGTTAATAAAGACCATAAACAATGAAAAATGTTCGTGCTCGCTCGGTCTTATGCATCCCAGTGGACCGCCTCGGCTCGGAGTTTAGTTTACAAAGTCGGTAGAGGAATGTCATTGCAGTTTTCAAATGAATATTTTTCTCTTATCAAAGTTATGTAAATTGTGTATTTCGCCAGACTGACTTATAATTTACTCTCTCTCTCTCTCTCTCTCTCTCTCTCTCTCTCTCTCTCTCTCTCTCTCTCTCTCAAGTGCTTCTCTGGCTGCTCTGTGACCCATTATTTGCTACAGGCTTCTGAGCATTGACTTTTGAGGTGAGGGTGCTTGCCCCACGCCTCAGTTTAACGCATTCATGCATACTCAAGCAAATTTATATGACAACAAAGACCTGAGAAGTGATGTAAAAATCATACAAGCAAATGATAACGGGATCGTCATTCAAATTCCCACACCCTTGACTTTTCACGATTGAATTGCTTCCAGTATTCTTATTGACGTACAGAAAAATTGTACTTTTGTTTTAGGATATATTGGAAATAAAGATTTTTTATGTTAAAATTTAGACCTGAAGACGACGCTGATACACCTGGAAAGATCTAATGAATGTTACCCATACATTCTTCTGACTTTTGGCCACTCCCACTAAAATTTCAGTAATGAATGCGAGGGCACATGTGCCAGCAACATCCAACATTCACTGGTGGTCATTCATCAAGGTGCTGACCAAACCTACGTTTTATAGAAGGTAGGTTTTAGTCACCGAAATAGTGTCTGCCAGGTGTACAAATAAACTGGAACACGTCGATGACTGTCAGTGAGACGCCAACTTAATTATTCTTATGGTCAAATTGGGCAACAGGATGAAAATGGCTTATCTGGCGTGACATCAGTGAGTGAATGTCCTTCCTTATAAAAAAACGTATTTAAAATCCACATTATAACTAGTTATTACAAGGCTAGTGGAAAAACAATACAGTCCATGCTTTAAAGGTTATTCTTCTGTATGTCTCGAGTCCAGAAAAAGGAGGAAGGTCAAGGGTGTGAAAGCATCTAGCACCACTGAACCTTACAAAGTAGAATGAATATGGAGGGGTCAGGTATAACCAATTATGTGTCCTGGGGAGGCCCGAAAGCCGTTGGTGAGAGTTACTGAGTATCATAGCTTAATCTTTTTACTAATCATATTCATTAGATTCTCAAATCAGACAGGTGATAGAAATTGTTGCAGAAAGCGCTGATTTTTTTTAACTTGAGAAAGTACCAAAACTAAAGCAGTGTGCAAAACTCTAAATATATAAATCAGGTACTATTTTCCTTATATTTCTATTCATGAGATTGTCATTCGTCAATTGTAAAAGAATTTTTTTTTTATAAAATATCAGTGAATTTCAACGCTTTGAATCAACAAATAACGAAAAATATGTACATTTTTATTTCAGTACCGTTCAAATTCAGTATTCCAGCTTCTATTCATGACTAGGGTACAACAAAATGCCCAGTCAACCTTGCTTCTGAAATACATTAAATATATTTGTGGCTGAACTATTTCCACATTTCTGTCGGGTTTTGCCAGATCGACTGTTCAGAGCAATCTGATCTAATCGCGCTGGATTGTTTGTGTAGAGGCAGTGCACAGGGATTAACTGTGAAACATGTCTGACTCAGTGATCCAGAGAGAGAGAGAGAGATAAGCTTGATCTCAAGTCTAGCATTAATTCAGATGAAGGCACAGCACTAAATCATATACAGTACAAATAGATAATTATCACTACTTCCAAAGTAAATGAAATAGGTATTCCGGCTGCTACAGACCTAATCCATAGGCCCATTCTGGTTAATAATCAGCCATAGGAAAGAATGCATTCAGGAAATAAGAGTTAAAGATAGAAGTTAATTCTAATTGTATTAGCCACCTCTTATAGTTCTTATTTATGTACCTGTACCTGCCGCTCATACCAAACTTCTAATGTTTGTTGCAAGGTTCGGTGGTGCTAGATGCTTTCATACCCTTGACCTTCCTCCTTTTTCTGGACTTAAGACATACGGAGGAATAACCTTTAAAGCATGGACTGCATTGTTTTTCCACTGGCCTTGTAATAGAAGACATTTGTGTGATATTTGCATTTTTAATATGACTAAAGCCCTTATCAGGCCCAGGTCCGAAGGAAACAAGAAAAAAGGAAAAGAAAAGAAGAAAGCCAACGCTTAACAATGAAGGAATCGATAGACCTGATCTTAAAGGAAAACAGGAGCATGAAGAGAAGTCAAAAGCTGGTAATAGCAATAAAAGAAACCCTTAGAGAGTACAGAAGATGGGCCTAACATTTTAGGCGTTGTGGCAATTGGTTTCTCTTGCCTTATATGAAAGAAGTCACTGTAAGAGGATAACAGATGATTTCATCACCACTCGGAGGGGTCCTGCGTAAGTCAGGAGTTCCACAGAGATATCTAGCCTATGAAGAACATGCGTACGCAGTACAGTAACACTTGTACGTGTGTACGAATGCATGAGAAGTAATATCATATTTCATGAGTATCTTTGTTTTTTTTGTATATATATATATATATATATATATATATATATATATATATATATATATATATATATATATATATATATATATTTGTGTGTATATATATAAATCTCTCTCTCTCTCTCTCTCTCTCTCTCTCTCTCACACACACACACACACACACACACACACACACACACACACCTTTTAACAGGTTAGTTTTCTGCCATCACCTTCCGTATTTTTCCACCGATTTCTGGTTTTGACCAATAAACACCTGTCATGTTCCCACTAGGGTGAGGCTGTTCACTCTACATGCCATCATCCCCCCTCCCTATCCTCCTCCCTCCCTCCCCTCCCTCGCCCTCCCCCCCTTCCTCCTTGCCCTCCCCCTCTCCTTATCCCTCCTCTTCCCCTTCTCCCCTCCCCTGAGGCCAATCCCAGCCTCCGGGTCTCCTACGTGTCTCCAAACAGATGGTGTTTAGTGCTTATTTTAAACCTCCTATTGTCCACATCACTGTATCTGTCGATGGCACTTTTCCTGAGTTAGTGGCACTGTTTGTTAGTGGCACCCTTTTTGAGTTAGGGTCGCTTCATTGTGGTTGGTTATTTACGTCATATTTTTTGTTTGAACTTTGTGTCCTTCCTTCTTTGTTTGTTACAGTTTTCAGTTCCATTGTTCTCGTTTTTTATTTTAATATTTTTCTGTTATTGTATTGTTTTACGTTTCTGTTGTCTTTGTTGTGTAAGTCATTCTTTGTTTATTGTCCATAGTTTTATGCACATCGTCATATTTAGTATGGTTTCATTTTTTTAGAGTCTTATTATCAATAGTTCTTACGGTTTTTATGAGTTTGTTTTGTTTTATTAGACACCCATGTTCTTTGTTTTTCTTACATTGTACATTTTTCTTCTTCTTTTGTCTATTATGTCCTTCATTTCTTATTTTTTCCATTACACGAGAATTTCCTCAATCTTTTTGGTTTGTACTACTCATGTATTGCTTATGCACAGGCATCTTTAAAGTGGGGGGGAGAGAGAATCTCGCAGAATTTTGAATATTTTTCATAGTTTGTTTTTCATATGAAGACTTTCACTCTCTTCATAATGACTGGTCTTCATAATCATCTACACATTCCTTTACTTAAATTTTAATTTCTCCTCTTTTCATGCATATATATATATATATATATATATATATATATATATATATATATATATATATATATATATATATATATATATATACATATATATATAAATGTACATACATACATACATATATATTATTATAAGGTGATATAATATTTATAACCATTTTGTAATTGTTTGTAATGTCTCTGTGAAAATTTTTGATTTTTTGCTTACAAGATTCGTCATTTGTTGTGAAGACGTGATTTTAAAATGTCTTTTCTTACAGATATGTTGTGTGTTATATAAACTTATGATTCTGTGGGATAATTTTTCCCCTTTTGTTTAATCTTTTGAAATTGTATTTTGAAATGCTTATCAGATGGTCGCTACATCCTGTTTGCCGAGAGAAGAGGTTAGCTTTTGTATTTGAGTCTAAAAACATCCACTTTTGGTTATCTGACGAACTGTCACCCAGTCGGCGAGTTAAACTGTTATGTTTTTATCACTGTGTGCTTATTACGTCATTATTAACTCTGCGTATGCCTATTCTATTCATAAACTAAGGAAGAGAGAATAGAGAAATAGCCAATAAGTGCTGTTGTTTCATATCTAGTATTTGCCCAGCTGCCCAAAGTCGTCAAAAGATTTTTGCAACCCTGACCAGGAAGTGTCAATCATAGCGATAACGCCAGTTTCGCTTCGAACCGATCGTGTATACATGTGTGTATGTATATTCATACATGTGTATTCTGTGTGAACACCCTATGTATATTCTCAGCCTACGAGACTTGTAATCCAGTGTCTTCTTAGAGACAGAGCAGTCTGGTAGTAAGGGGCAATAAGGCCAGACCTCCCTTTCTCTCTCTCTCTCCCGTTATATATAACGGGAATAACAAGAAAATATTCATTGAAAAGCTCTGTTAAACTCACCCCAGGAGTGTGTTAATTTTGTAAAAGATATTCAGGAATATTTTGTACAAGTGTTGAAGAGGAGATGTATATTGGTGTAATGTTTACTGAAGGTAATGTGGTGACTTGAATTTTGTTAAAAGACATTCTTGGTAAAAGAGAATTATTGTGTTTGAGTAAGAATTAGAGAGACGGAGTCTGACTTTTCTTTTATAGAAAGTTATATAAAAGATTGATGTAGTTTTTAAACACATTATTGTGATTGTGTGTTTTCATTTTTTGTGTACTGCATTTTTATATGTCTGTGCTATCATATTATTGTGATTTTATTGTTGCTGTGTTTTGCTGGTGATTTTTAGCATTTTGTTAGTGCCTACCTGTTATAGAGATTTTTGAGAATGTTATGTGGATTTAATCAGTAATATTTTGGTGACTGTTTGTAATTCTTGAATCAGGTAAATGTTTGGCACTTAGTGATAGTTAATAGTTTGATTTTACATAATCAGATCGTTTTCTTGATAAAGCAAAAGTTTTGGGAATTAAACTTGATTAAGAGATACTTAAATCTTACACTGTTGTCAATTAACGGTAAATCTTTTGAGATTGTAAACTTTACATATAACTTTTTGAACTTAGAAATAAAACCTGTTTGTTTAAAGTTTTAAAACATAGGCTCATTTGAATACCAGTACTTACAGACATTAATGAGTGTATAGGTAAGTGATATTCCTGTTTGTTCACTAAGACTTATCTAGGTAAAATAGAACCAGAGAGACAGCTACAGTGCTGATTGAAGGAAACCCATATTCCATTAATCTGGATATAATTTAGTAATTGTTACTCATCCATAACTTGATAAAGTTACATTGATTTTCTCCAGTGATACGTAAGTTTATGGGATCATTGTACCTTTAGAGATTCAGTCGAAGCAGTTTGTTATGAGGTTTCAAGTATCTGGTCGATATGAGGTAACTTTGGTATTATCATTTGCACAACAGATTTGTTGACCTATTTGTGTAATAACCAGGTGCTTGATCACTTCGTAACAATAATATATATATATATATATATATATATATATATATATATATATATATATATATATATATATATATATATATATATGCATGTATAACTGAATCACGAAAAATATGGAATGTGATGAATATATAAATAAAGACAAATCCACGAAGGAAAAAGATATATATATATATATATATATATATATATATATATATATATATATATATATATATATATATATATATATATATATATTAAAATGGAGTAGGAACATTTGAGACAATACTGGCTCTTGCGTGTTTTATCAGTTTCTCAGGCGAGAAGAAAGTGACCTGGACGTCTGTTATTCAGCATTTTTGTGTACATACCAACTTTTGCAATGTTTAACAAATCTCGCAGGTGGAAGGTATGTGTCTTGAGGGTTTGTTAATTCAGCAATTCGGGTACGGTCACCTTTGGTCCAAATACATGGGAGAGTCACGTGGAAGGTTGGAAAGTTCCGTTCGTCAGTGCTCTAGTTCAAAAAGCTTCTAGAAGTTTGGTGGGTTTGAGCCCAATTTCTAGGTGTGCCTAATGAAGCGTATGTTTATGTGTACATTGTGAAAGACTCTTGGTGCAATGCGCTCTTGTGAAAGGCAATTCATTGGGTGGAGTGAAACCGTAACTAAGGACATGTTGGAGACACTGGGAATTGTAATTCCCATAGTCCCTTCGCTGAAAGTGAATAGAGACTTAGGAAAATGACTAACTTTTATGAGCCTTTCATTGCAGACTTAATTATGCTTTTATTATGATTTAACATTTATCTCATGTGGTTCTGTGTGTTAGTAAGCTGAGTGAGCATTGATTTTTAATGGATATGGTTCCTCCTCTTTTGTACAGAAATGTTTCAATGAAGCCATGACTCAAGTGAGGTGAAACCGTAATCTGCATATAGCCCCTTGTGGGAATGAAACTAGGGCCGAAATGATTGGTTTTTTTTTTTTTTTACAGACCACAGGCTACCGTATATAATGAACTTTGTGTTTTTGTAGGAAGTGGGAGTTAGTTCCTACCAGTTATGATGTCTTACAACAATTTTATTCCTTGGATATATTGTAACTGGGATTAAAGATTTACCACGCATGATTTTCCATTTACTTGGCTTTTTTTTTTTTTGGTTTGCAGAATAAATGTCTATTTTTTTATATTTTGGGGTTTGATTTATGCTGATCAATTTAGATGGAGACTTTCTTAGAATTTATGAGAGAGAGAAAATGAGACGTTAAGAAGGAGGATGCAGGTCAAAACTACCAATTTTTGCATCTTCTTCAAAGCAAGGTAAAGTATAAAACGGTCAGAGACTACCATTATATTTATATGTATATATATATATATATATATATATATATATATTTATAAATATATATATATATATATATATATTATATATCATATATATATATATATATATATATATATATATATATATATATATATATATATATATATATATACAGTATATATATATATTATGTATAAATATTGCGTGTTCGACCTCTCTACCTTGCTTTAATTAAATACAAGAAATTTATCATTGTTAAAGTAAGGGCATACGATGTAGGAAAAAGCAAGCAGGAGTTGTTTTGAACAGGCCCAACCGTCAGAGGGGGTAAGAATTTTAGTTCAGAGGAATATAAGAGGGATAGGTTTTGCTAGGACAGACCTTAGATAGACTGTACCTTAAGCTTACTTTTCTGTGACCATTGTACTGGCGAGTCTGCTGTCCCTTCAGATCAAGCCCTGGGTACGCGGAGTTTGGAAGCAAGCGACAAGAGAAATTGCCCCGACTCTGGACTCTCTACGCAGCCGTCTCAGAGTCCAGACATGACTAGGACTGTCGTCCCTCCTTTCCCTCCTTTGTTCAAACCGAGGAGAAATTTGCTATTTCAGTGGACCAAGGAACCTCATGCAATTGATCACTGCATTCGCTAACCCAGAGGTAAGTCTGAATTGCTCCCATTTCTCTTTCCCTTCGACTGAAATTCTCATTTTCCCTAGTTCAGTTTTTCCTCTCTTAAACAGTCACTGGCTAAGAAATCCTAGTAAAACATATCCCATTTATGAAGTTATCTATCAAGTACGATTATAGTTGTCTAGTGAAGTCACATAACTTATCCTCCATGGTGTTAAACGTATTATTTTTGGACTAAGAATCATCCCCTTGTGATTAGTAATGACAAGTGAGAGTTTCTGTAATACAAGAGTGTTATCTAGATACGTCTTTTTCCAGAATTCCATGTGCCATCTGCCTGCGCAACATCCTCTTTCTGGGAAAAGAACCTGCATCATTAGTATCAAGAAGCCTTAATTCGACCTTGCAGTAAATTCCTGATACAGCGTCTGAGAAAACAGGAATCTATTGCGTTCATTCTATGTAGCATTGAAGTTTGTCCGAAGTCGGACTGTTATTCTGAGCTGCTGTTAGCTCCTGTAAATAATCCACTCACTTTATTTGATTAACTTGTTTTTCTGAAACTGGTGTTTGCTGAATTCATTCCTGTGGTTATGAATAAACCTCTATTCTTTGTTAACGAGTATTAACTGGCAACCTGATCTATTCACTGTCTGTCCTTTAGAGGTAAGTTTACCTTTAACTGACAGAATTACGTGGTCTTAGGTAAAGCAAGGCAATGCCAATCAAAGTAAATGTAATAATTAACTCATTAGCCGATGGACCACGTAACAATATATATAGTATATATATATATATATATATATATATATATATATATATATATATATATATATATATATATATATATATATATATATATATTATATATATATATATATATATATATATATTAAAGAGGTTGTTCCTTTGGATATATTTTGTGTTTATCTCCATGCATATAATGAATACATGAGCATGATAACCCTAAATGTAGCAACATAGAAAATAGTGTTATGCATATATACATGAGGCCACCAAATTAACCTTTCGAAATCCAGAACCGTATCACCTACATGGCGCTCTAACTGAAAAACGTATTCAAAACATCATTCATATTTCACGAAACTTTTATTATTCGTTCCCCCCGCGTGAAATATTCTGTATTTTAGTGAACATTAACCTTTGCGTTTTGTAACGGAATTCCGTGCGAATATCCTCGCAGTCAGATCAGAGGAGGATGCCATTTATAATTCCTTTCATTCATTTTGCATGTTTATTTTTTTACCCACATCTTTTTCATCCTTTTTCATTCTTCTGTCAACTTGGAAAGCCTATCCTGACAGTCAGAGGTCGTCTAGAAATGTTGTTTACGCCACTTTTATCAACAATATACACACAATTGTACACACACACACACACACACACACACACACACACACACACACACACACACACACACACACACATATATATATATATATATATATATATATATATATATATATATATATATATATATATATATATATACATATTTATATTTATATATGTATGTCATGATGTCTATTTACTAATAAGCCAATGGAAGATGCAGTGTGAAGGGTTGATTTCTAAAGCAAATCTTGAAAAGCGGAAGATATTAAGATAATGACTATTTGTTGATAGGGAAAGTCACGATCGCTACTATGCAGGGCCTCAGTGGAGGTAGCTTAGTAATATTTGGTCAGTTCTTGGATGAGGTCGGAAACTTCATAATGTTTGGTTAGTTTATGGATGGGTGACCTCCATTATATTTCAGACACAATCGGTTCGTCAGCTGTGCTTGGTCATAGGGCTGACAACCTCATCCTGAAAGTAATACTTAGAAACTTACAACAAACCTCAGGATTCTAATGCAAACCGCACTGAATCACATTCAAATCTCAGAAACGTAGAGTATGAACGAGTGAGGGACGTTACACTTCGATAACAGTTAAATTGAACAGAAGAAAAAGATGAGAAATAAAAATAAATATATTTTGACCCTACCGTGTCTAGCACCCGGCAACTGAATAACAACGAGAGAGGAATGCACGAAAAAAGCCTTTGTCGATTGCATGGCCTGTCCGTCCCTTTTTCCTATTTGTTTTTCCATCGCCATTCCCTCTTTCTTTGTCGTCCTCGCTTCCAATTTTTCTTTACAAAAAGGAGAGAGAGAAGACGCGGGACGGAGTAAAAAACGAACACTTTGCAGTGTCAGAAAAAGGGCTGCACCATGATTTTTTTTTTTTCGGTACAACTTCAAATAGGGTTTGCACTTCAAACGAAAGTGGTGGCAGTTTCTCTTTAATTTCCGCTCTTTTTTTCTGTTGTCTTTCAGTTTATGGACCTGAGTGTATGGTTTGCCATTAAAAGCTTGTGTGAATATGTACGTTATATCAGTAATTTATTATTATTATTATTATTATTATTATTATTATTATTATTATTATTATTATTATTATTATTATGCTAATAGTTGACAAATAATCTGGACCATTAATTTCTATTTACTATATAATTGTGGATTTCATAAATTAAATTATTGTTGACCATGTCAGAAAAAAAAATGAAAAAAATTAAGTAAATTGAAAAAAAATAATGAGTAACAAATGAATAGTACATTTACATAAACAGCAATAAAGGAACAGTGGAAAATACTCAAGCAATGGTGTTTGGTGCTTCAAATAAGTACTATTTCTTGATCGCACTGGCATCGGGATCCAAAGCGTACTTTCAATCTTCCAATATATTTTTGTGTACAGTATTTCATTTTAGTTTTCTGTAAAGAAAACTATTAAGATAACTTTGTCTATCCGTGCGCACTTTTTCTGTCGCCCTCAGATCTTAAAAACTACTGAGGCTAGGGCTCACTGCAAATTGGCATGCTGATCATCCACCCCAATCATCAAACATAACAAATTGCAGCTCTCTAGCCTCAATAATTTTTTTATTTTAAGGTTAAAGTTAGCCATAATCGTGCGCTGGCAACGCTATAGGCATGCCACTAACGGGCCGTGGCTGAAAGTTTCATGGGCCGCGGCTCATACGGCATTATACCGAGACCACCGAAAGAGATCTATTTTCGGTGGCTTTGATTATGCTGTACAGAAAACTCGATTGCGCCTAAGAAACTTCGACGCATTTTTTATTTGTTTATTAGCTGAACTGCTACCTGCAAATTTTCACTTTTACTACTCTTCTCATTACCCCTGCAGCGAAGTTGGCCGGACGTTGTGTATTTACGCATGTCGCTCTCTTACCTTGGTTGTTTGCCCACAAGAGATCTCAAAGAGATAAGGATGTGTTTCAATGGACTTTGGGGAGAAGCGGGGTTGGGAGAGGGACCTCCTAGCTGTGGGTTATGGAAAAGATGGGAAGGTTTCGGATGGATCCGCATCCAGTTGTAAATCCTAACTTTTTTCATCAGTAGAGCTATACGGTTTCAATTTTCCTTATTTTATGTTTGGACTGATACTCTGTTTCCTACTGAATGCATGATTTTTATGTGTGTTATTCGACTGTGGTTCTAATTGTTCATTTCCGATTATTTCATGACCCCTCTCCCCCTCTTTAACTTGCCAGTACATCACGTTTTCGTAACTATTCTAATTATGATCCACTTCATCCTTGCTGGAATGCTACGTGCTGTAAAAAAAACTACAAAGGCAATTTTTTTTACAAGTTTTGTTTGTCGACTTTCGTTAAAATATTACCTATGAGCGAGAGAACTCTTTTGCATTCTAATTTTGTTTTGCCTTTGGCCGTAAAATTGCCAGGCTGAAAGCAGATTTTAAGCTCACTATTTATGTAAAGAGCTTAAAAATATGGTCGCCTCTCGCTTTACATAATTGCACGAGGAAAATTTTCATTAATCTTTTCCTTTTAGTACAATGTGTTATTTTAGTATGTACTGTGGCATTTATATGGCGTCTAATGATCATTGCTGTTGTGATAGCAAGTTGTTTCTTCCTGCAGTGACCTTGCCATTAGTCTTTGCTATGGTCTTACGTGATGCCTTTCACCAAACCATCAAATTTTTAGATATTTTTGACAACTTCAAAACATTCGAGTTACTCCCACTGAATGCTTCTCTCTTCCTTGGACTTCTGGTCAATAGATGCTTCAAGTACCAATCTACCGAACACCAGCTAGGAAATATGTTATTTTCTGAAATTTTATTAAAAAAGGTAAATAACAAAGAGTGTCTGAGAAATATCTGCATAGAAGTGGATAAAAATTAAAGGACAGTAATCTGTCAATTACAGTAATATCACTGTGATCAGTAGTAATGAAAATAGTAGTGAAAACAGAGAATGAGTGCAATGGCTAACATGGCAAAAATAATAATAATGTATACAAAGAAAAGTTTTAAAGTAGCCATGGCCTCCTACAGGTTGCCATAAAAGATACAGACACTAAAGCAGCAGGAGTAATGCACTTGATGGATTATTTCTGAGGTGTAGAGCTAGCTAATCGGAGAGAGAGAGAGAGAGAGAGTGTGTGGGTGGGTGGGGAGAGATTAGGGCATTAAGTCTCTCCCATTTGTAGTTTTCTGTAAACGAAAACTATTGACAACTTTGTCTGTCCGTCCAGTTTTCTGTCCGCCTCAAATCACCAAAACTACTGAGGTTAGGGCTGCAAATTGGTATGTTGATCATCCACTCTCCAATCATCAAACATACCATATAGCAGCCTCCTAGCCTCAGTAGTTTTTATTTTATTTAAGGTTAAAGTTAGCAGTAATCATACTTCTGGCACTGCTATAGGTACCAACAACACAGGCCACCACCGGACCCTGGCTGAGTTTCATGGACCGCGGCTAAGAGTTTCATACGCCGTGGTCGAGACCACCACCGGACCGTGACTGAGTTTCAAGGGCCGCGGGGCTGAGTTTTATGGGCTGTGGCTGAAAGTTTCATACAGCATTATACGCTGTACAGAAAACTCGATTGCGCCGAAGAAACTTCTGTGCATTTTGTACTTGCTTTTATATTATGTGCATATTTTGTCGGAGCTCCAATTGCGCACGTCTGTTAATCTCTCTCTCTCTCTCTCTCTCTCTCTCTCTCTCTCTCTCTCTCTCTCTCTCTCTCTCCACCTCCGCATACGGCTGTGTCACATTACGGTCGCCTAACACCAGGTACATAATTCAACGATAAGACCAACAGAAATGCAATAGATTTTAGAGAAGGAGAGAAAAACATTCTTTTTTTATTACAAGTAATTCCAAATCTGGTTGAACTACATCCTATTCTGTTTTTAAGTGCTAATGAATCTTGCTCCGAAATGGATTCAAGGTAGAGAGAGAGAGAGAGAGAGATGAGTAATTCTCAGCCCTTTGTCGTCTGAACCATATGCCATTCTATTTATAGCGTTAATGAGAAGGGCGGACTAAATCAAACGGCAGACATGACAAGAGAGAAGGTAATTGAAAGAGTACGCGACCAACGGCACGGCCCTTGTTCTCATTGTCTATGCAGATAAGCTGGAATTGGAGTTTTGATTCTGAGGTCTTCTTTCTGTTAGCATGCTATTAAAAGTTCGCAATAAACCAGTATGATGTTATTGTTCTTCCGGCGCGGCGGTGGACTCTATTTCTTTGATTAAGTTTTCTTTAGTCCGTGTTTAAATGTTTGTCTGTCCGCAAAATTTGATGGGGTGGAGCACTATGGGCCAAGGAAGAATCACTTTGATTTTTAGAAAGATCCAGATCCTGCTGTGATCAGTATTTGTTTTCCTTTTTCGTTAACAAGGAGAAGGGCAATATATATATATATATATATATATATATATATATATATATATATATATATATATATATATATATATATATATATATATATATATATATATATATATATATATATATATATAGTATATACAGTATGTCCATATATAGCGTGCATGTGTGTAATTTTGCTAAAATCAGCAAAATGAAAGCAACATTTCAATTCAGCAGTAAATGTGACACGCAGATATTTTATCCTGCAAGATTTTATGCGGATTATGGCAACTAACCAAATATGATTGAGGGTACAAAGTGCGTCCGTGGGTTGACGTTGGCCGAGGTGCAAGCTCTCAAGTATTTTTCATTATTTTATTACTCATTTTTTTTCTTTTTACAAAATATCTTTTTTTGTGTTTCATTGTTGTAAGTGGATAGATGAATCTGCTTGCTGTTGATCCTGTTAATGTTACCACTGATGTTTCTGTTTGATAATTTATTGTCGTTGCTGTTTTTGTTTTCAATACGCCGATGATTTTAGCTACCACTGTTTATGCTGTATTTGATAATAGAGTATAAGCAATTGTCTTGGTTTTGGGGATCTGACTTTTCGTTGAGTTGTTCTTCAACAAATATATACTCCGTAGTTAGTTAGTATCCTTTTATTCCTTCCTTCATTAAACATTCCAATTCTCGGGTCTTTCCTAGATAGTGACCCCCAGGGGTTTTCGGGGGTCGTTATCTGGAACTAATATTTCTCGGGGGTCATTATCTTTATGATATTTACAGTCTTGTGCTTATGTTTTTTTACGGTAATCCCTTGGGGGTCACTATCTATGAAAGATCCCAATTCTCTATATAACAACGTACAATATATTGCGACAGCTGGTGGCCCCTATACCAGGCCCCTAAGATCTGTATCAGGTTTCAGCAATTTGCACAGTAGCTTACATGTCAAGGCCATTAGATCTTGGTCTTTCTTGGTCGTCTTCCAATAAAAATTAATTAAAAAAGCAGTAAAGAAAGAAAATCGGGTTGTATGTCCATACACTGTGATTATGATGAAGTATCTCCATGTTTAAGAAAACATAAACCTTCATTATAAGTGGAAAATTGTGCTTAAACTTCAGGTGTGGTTGATGGAGCATGCTTAAATACAGAGAATAACAAAAATAAGATAATAACCGTGACGAAAGTGTAATATAAATTTTCATAGTGAAACTTTCGAAGCATTTGAAAAAATACGCCCAACGCTTAGATGCATTCGAAAAAATTTACTTTAGAAAAAGAAAGTAAAGAGGAAAATATACTTGAGAAAAATATAATAAAGAATAAAACCAAGAACAAGGACGAAAATCTAAATTAAAACCGTAATGGGACTATAATCGCTATAAACCAGGACCACAAATCGACCGAGGAGAACCAAGAAGCCATTTGCTGATGAGTCGAGATCAGAAGGTCGTGTTTCCTGCCAGTCATTCTTTCCTGCCCGCGTTTGAGGGTCGAGTCCAAGGACGCCTTTGATCTTCGCTTACCCAGAGAGGAAAATTCATACCTGAACGGCTCTGACTTTCTCGTATCTTTCAAAACAAAACGATAAAGCATTGACGAGTAAAATGAATCGAAGAAAAACTTGCTGGGAGACTTGATCGCTTATTTCATGCTGATAAGAGATTAAGATAGGTTATGTACAAGACAGGGCGACACTGTCTAGAATGAGCGAGAGGAAGCTTAATAGCCCAGGGTAGATGGAATGGAGGGGAAACTTGAGGCTCAACTTTGAGGAAGATCTGCCTCATGAAAGTTGGCTATTATAGAAACAGGTAGAAACGGGGAAATCTGGAAAAGTTAGAGCACGGAGAGAGCTTTTAGAGCTTATGACTAGAGGGAAGGAAATAGTCGCCGAACCAGAAATTGTACAACTGATAATTTCTGAAAAATACAAGTGTAACGTCCTCTCTCCTTCCGACTAACCCAACAGGTGGTAGACAGATAGGACACCTAGCAGCTGAGGGAAGAAGAATTTAATGAAGGTGGGGAAGGTTAGTACAATCAAGAGGACAATATAAACACCTATAATATAGCAAGTCAAAATAACAATACTTAGGGCAAAGAAACTGAAAGATGAGGGAGATGTCAATGGAACAACAGAACATTAAAATGGCATGAGAAAAATGGCTCAATAAACGAGACAGCCTTCATTTTTTACGTTTTTTCTTTTCATAGCAAATGACGCTAGAGTCTGCTAAGGCAGTTGCTAAATGAGACGAAAAAAATACTATTTTATTCCCTGACTAATGAAAGGGTTCTGTCGAATACCTTTAACGAAAATAAAGTCGCCCAGTTGACTTAAAGACTGTTGCATTTACAATCACTTGACTGCTGTTCCCTGTTCTTGGGATGGATGTTCCAGAGAAAAGATGTTTTCGGAGATATATTCTGAATTCGAAGTATGAGAGAAATATGTGTATCCTTGTGGCCCTCCCTTTTAAGTTAATGTTTACACAGTTAACGACATTAATAAGGGAACTAGGCACGAATTGCACATGCAAACACTTACTTTCAAAAGGTCATTAATTAACTCTTCATTATTTTAAACTTGCATGAATATTCTCCTCCAATAAAATAATGCCACAATGTAAAATATGGTGTTTCTTTTTAAGGATTTTTTACGTCTTCTGCGGTAATGGAAAAGAGAACAAATGATGCGTAAAATGGGGTCATTTTGAAGAGAACATTTATTGTAAACTCTTACCGGAATAATGGCAAAATTGACAGGCTGACGGGGAGACAGTGACGATTCGTTTCCGCGTTCCACTGAACTTTGACCTTTTCACTGGTGTGAGTTATCGTCATTTCCTATCATGAAGGCAATTGATGAGAAGGGCTTTGTCACTTAAAGAAGTAATACAAGTTGAAGTAAAATTATTGTGGAAATCACTAACTCTCTCTATTTGAGCCCGGATAAAAGAGAAAGGCGATCGTAGTATTTACGTTTCATTTATTGAAAAAAGATTTGAAAGCCAATAAAGTATGTAAGTCACTGGAAAAATATATGATTTTTGATCATCGTCTTTATTTATACAAATGGAAACTTTATTACTCCTTGCACTGAGCGAATTGCTTAAGTAAATTTAAGGTAATAACATATCATGACTAAAATTGAAGCACTGCTTTCAAGTTTTTAGGTTATTCAAAGCGATTTGTTTGTTTAGCAGTTAATGGGCTTCCAAGCATATTCCAAAGAAGTTTTTATTGTCTACCACAGTCATCCTATTTGACTGGGTGATTTTTATAGTGTGGGGTTCCAGGTTGCATCCTGCCTCCTTAGGAGTCCATCACTTTTCTCACTATGTGCGCTGTTTCTAGTAGCACACTCTTCTGCACGAGTCCTGGAGCTACTTCGGCATCTAGTTTTTCCAGTTTCCTTTTCAGGGATCTTGTGATCGTGCCTAGTGTTCCTATTATTATCATTATTATTATTATTAATAGTATAATAAATAGGCAGTAGACCCTCTTTATACACTTGATGTTGAAGGTGATAGCTGCATCAGCGCCATTCAGTTTGTATTAGAGTTTTCTCTCTTTTTCAACTAATTGATTTTTCTAGGTTACTGCATTCTGCCAGTAACATGCCGATATTGTTCATACTTGGAGAGGAAAGCAGGTTGCGAAATTGGGTAGTTTATTTCTGATGTACACAGTAAAACAGTAACAGGATACTAAAATAGGGAGTTCATCTCCCGTAGAGTTGTCCTTCAGAAAAAATTTCCTTCTGAGTTGTCCTTCAGGAGAAAGTTGTCTTCGGTGATAATCGAGGCCACGTTTCGCTCAGACTCCACTGAGCATGGTCATGCCAAAAGACAGGAGTGGACTGACTTTCGATGGATGGATGGACGGATTTAGATTTAGTTAGCCTTGTGCTGGCACGGGCTCTTGCTTTCCAGCAGCCTGTAACTGATGATTTAGATTCAGCTGAGAAAAGGATTATTAAAAGGTCATGTAAGTGCAGTTTCTGGTGCGGAACATGCCTCCACTGGTGATACCATTCGGTCCAATTTAACCACTGGGCCAGAAATGAAAGGGTATAGTGGGAGAGAAAGTGTAATAGCAGCAAGTCCCAGTAAGTAGGAGAGGCTGGGAAGGAAGGGAGGAATTGTATGTCACAGAGAAAGGATGGTAGCTAAAGCTCCCTTCAGATTAAGTGTAAAGCTCAAGATGAAGGCATAGCAACAGCAGATTGTAGTTTTAGTCTTGAGAGGAGGAGACTAAAAAGGAAGGGAAGGATGTGAGGGAGAGAAAAAGCATGGTCATAGCTGACTTTATTTAGTGAGCAGGAGATTGATGGTGGTGACAGGAGATGATGCTGCTATTGTGTAATTAATGGAAGATGTTCTTTGCTTGTGCTTGAGACAGCTGTGTGGCATCACGGCCTTGCTCATAGAGCAGTCCGTAAGTCCTTTGGTGAAGTGGGGTGCAGTATGGACGTCTGAGAGGTGCATTTTAGTCGGGTTGGATCACCGTGGAAGAGAGAGAGAGAGAGAGAGAGAAAAAACATCTAAGTTACAATATGAACCTAAACAAATTAGAGGAAGAGGCTGAAGTAATGTTAAGACAGGAACATATATACATATGAGTGAGAAAATAATTTAGATTTAGATAATTGGAAAAATAATTTGATAAATGAACAACTTTCTCAGTTAGAATACTAGCACTGACATGAATTTGATAGACAAAATTATATGGTAAGGTGTAAGTGGAACCAAGGAACTTTACAGGTTTCATAATGCTGCTAGTTATTGTAAATTGATCAGCATTGAAGGTAAGTTAATAATAATCATGACTGATCAATTGTTTGGAAAAGGTCGTAAAACACATGGTTTAGGGATGACATGTCAGTTGCTGTGAAGATGTTGAACTATGGGTTGCCCATACAGATTCTGAAAAGGTCTCAGTGGAGATGAGTTGGTTGCGTCAGCCTGAAAAGAGGTAAATAAAAGGAGAGACATTTTTGCACAAGGTAAATGTGAGGGTGAGTATTCTGGGGCAATGTTTTGCATGGGCCCTGTTTTTGTTCACCTGGGTGGTGGGTAGGAGCAGAAGAATGCTGAGAATTCTTCAGTGTTTTCAGTTATTTGTGTTACCAGTTTGGTGTTTGTTAGGGGGCCTCTGTGAAGTTCCGCCTCAGCGGAAAAGTCTCCTGGCAGTGTAACAGATAATGATCCAGTGCTGCTCTACTACTTGTTCACAGTATGTGCATGCTCTGTTTTCTGGATTGGTTAACTGCCAGGTGCACATATATCCTAACCGTAGCCGACTGATGATGACTGTGAGTCTTCTGGGTGTGTTCCTGGAAAGAGAAAACCTTTGTAATTTGGTGTTGTCTACGTACCATTTTGCAGACCTGGATCCTTGGAGAAGTAGCTGACGAATTTTGCTGTGGGCTTCATTTTGGCAGTACATGAAAATTTTTTGTTTCATTTGTGTGAGGGACTGATTTAGGGCAACACTGATTGTATTGCATTGCAGAGTGCTTTTTGCAAGTTGAACTACCTCTTCGATTCCTTTGATTCCTATGTGACTGGGAATCCAATTCAATGTCACTTGCCTTCCATTGCTCTGATGAGCGAAGGCTGCAGCTTTTATGCTGGTTAGGATGTGGACATTTTCAGTGTGTGATTGATTCTTTATGGCAAGAATTGCACTCTCTGAATCTGTGGATTGTTGTTTCCTGCCTGGTTTTGGGAGTTTTCCGTTGCCTTTTGGATGCCAACTAGCTATGTTTGCGGGATGGAGGCATTGTTTGAAAGTCTCCAGCTCGCTTTTAGGGAGGAGGAGACTACTGCTGCAGCTGCAGCTGGTATATTTCGGTCCCCTGAGCCATCTGTGTAGTAAACGTTAGGAGCAGCTGTTTTGTTTATGGCTGCTTGTGCAGCTTGTCTAAGTTGCGCTGGAGAACAGTGTGCCTTGTTTCCCGGAAGAAGAGTGAAATGGAAATTGAAGGGGATGGGAGTCCAAGGAGGGGGCTCAACGTAGTTGTTGCTGGGTGTTTCTCTCTTGGTTGCAGCAGCAGCTTCTTGCATGTTGAGCTTTCTCAGAGTAGCGAGGAGGTTCCTCATATAATTCCTGGGAGGATTGAGTTCCTCATGCAAGTTTAGGATTCTAGTCATTTTGTTCCGCAAAGGGCAATCCCTACCACTTTTCAAGGTTTTTGACTATGGTGAGGGCATTTCTTGATCAACTCTGGAAGGGAGAAGGAAAAGGTTGGAATCTGCTCTGAGTAGTCAGAGTTTTGTCCACATTGGGGCACCTGCAATGATTCCTCATTGCATTGTTTTGCTTATTGCATTGTTTTCTCATTGCAGACCTGAGGATGTGTCATCTTTGTGAGTGGTGGCACCCCATATTCCACTTCAGAGCAGGTGGTTTGAATGTAGAACATTCTTAGTAGATGAATTGATGCACAATGGTGAAGTGAAGTGATTCTTTTCATCGCATTTAGGTGACATTTGGTCTTCTGCTTCAGGTGCTGTATTTCATTTACCAGCGAGAGTTTATGATTTTATGTTTACTCCCAGGTACATGGAGTCACTCACCCATTCTGTCGGTTTTCCCATGATGGAGAGATTATTGGGTGGGTGGGTGTGCTTGATGGCCATAGCTTTAGTTTTGTCTGTGTTGATTTTGAGGCCAAGTTCTTTGCACTTACCTTCAATCAAGTATAGTGATTGCTGGGTTTTCAGCAGTTGAATGTCTCATGGTTGCTGGGGGCATAGCAGGCAGACATCATCATCATAAATGAAGATCTGTGCTCCTTTGGGTAGCTTTGGTGCAGCAAGATTTTCATGAGGACATTGAAGAGAAAGGGACTAAGTATTCCTCTCTGTGGGGTCCCATTTTCATGTTCGGTGAACTCAGAGTGGGCTCCTTGAAAGTAGACTCTTGCTTCTCGATTCTGAGTGTGCTTTTGTGTCCATGCCAAGAGATTACCCTTTATGCATTTTTGAACAAGTGAGGAAAGTGTGACTGGAATTTGCCAACACATAGGCTTTCTCAAGATTGAGGAAGACGATTCAGGCCTTTCTTTCATTCACTTTGGATAGGACATCAGTTATTCAGTCTTGAGTTCCAATTTCCTTCCTGTATGCTTAGATATGTGGATGTAGGGGCCTGCTTTCCAGAGTAATCTACTGAGGACCATCCTCTCGGCTGCCTTTTCGGTGCAGCTAATTAAAGCAATGGGTCTGTAAGTGCCTGGCCGTTTTGGTTTGGAAATTGGGTTTATGTCCTGCTGGTTCCATTTCCTCGGTCTGACTCTTTTGACATAGGTCTTGTTGACCAGCATTAGGTACACTGTCTTTGCAGCTTCGCCCATATTCTTGAGCATGCTTTAGGTTATAAGATCAGATCCAGGTGCAGTATCATTTGTTTTCTTTAATGCAAAGTTTGATTCCTCCATGGTGAAAAAAGGTAAAGGGAGTGTCTGTTTGGTCATGGGTGTTGCAGGCTTCAAGTACACTCCTGCTTCTGAGAGGTTCTAATACTCTTAGGCATCACTATGTATCGAGGGAGAGGTTGACAATCTCGGCAAAATGCTGGATGATTCTATCAGCTTCGCTTTGTGGGTCAGAGTAAGGGACATTTATGAAATCCTTTTTGCCAGAGACTTTGTTGAACTAGTTCCACAGCTTGTCAATGGTGTGAGGTGGTGTACTTGTCCGCACCATTGAAACCAGGTTTCTTGTCTCACTTCTTTGGATACCTGAGCAGAGTGAGCTGAGACTTCAATCAGTGTGGCACGCAAGCTGCCTGTTCTGTGTATCTTCTGAAGAGTTTCCTCACTCGGTTTACTCTTTTGTTCATCTCCTTTATCCGAGAGTTGTAGTACCAGGCATCTTTGTGGTTTGTATTTGTGGTAAGGTATTTCATTTTTGGCATGGATGCTCTAGCAGCACTAGTTATGTTGTCGCAGAAATCATGTAGAAATGTGCAAACATCCTGTGGAAAAGGATTTATGTATTCTGTGGACCAGGTAGTCATGTAATTTTCAAAGGAATTCCAATTTGTGAACTCAGGGTTCCATCTGGGAGGGGAAGAGGAGGGGGAGGGAGCCTCCTTAACTGTAGCTTGGTCTGCAAGGCAAAGTGGTCACTGGTGAGAATGGGGCACAGTTCCCATGTTGCTCCTTCCTGCAGGTTTCTGGAAACCAGAGTGAGGTCCAGCCTACCACCATGCAGGTGTGTGGGCTCATTACAATTGTTCAACAATTTTACTTCTGGGAATTCTTGGAAAAGAAAGTGCAGGTGGCATCCTGCAGGATTTGTTCGCTGGCTGGACTTAAGGAAGGGGTAATGTGCATTGAAATCACCTGTAATAAGGGCATTTTCTCTGGAGGCTGCATCAGAAAGTGCATCTGCTTCTAGGGTGCTATTTGGTGTTCTGTAAACATTGAGGGTTTTAAGGGTTGTGCCCTCTAGAATGATTTTGATGCTTAGTATTTCTGCTTCTGGCCCACAATCTATGCTTGGAATCTGGGAGGAGGGAAAACTGTTTTTGACCAGTGTTAGGAGCCCTCTTTTAGTGTCGGTGTGAGGTGTCCAGTATACATTGTATCCTTTGAAGGAAAAGGACAGGTTATGTCTAAGGAGTGTTTCTTGCAGAGTAATGATATCATGGTTTCCTAGGGATGTTTGCGACTGCAGTAATGCAAATTTTGCGCACACGCCAAGAATGTTCCATTGAAGTATTTTCAGCAGTTCCCTGTCATCATTGAGGGGCGAATTTGGGTTTATTGAGGATCAGACTGATGGCTTTTTCAGTAAGGGTTAGGTCGAATGGGATTTGAGTTAACTCAGTGGAGGCAGTCATGATGTTTTTCATGAGGTGTACGATTTCGTCCTTCTTGAAACTCCATTCAGTCTTTGGGTTGTCTGTGCCGTAGTCCCTGATGATACAAGTGCATCTTGTGTAAAGAGGTAGAGGAATATCTGAGGCATGTTCTGCTGCAGGGATGGGGAGGGTTGGAGAGACCGGTTTGTATGGTTCAGGGGAGGGGGTTAGGGATGGAGGGTATAGGAATGAGAAGGAGGTGGGAATGTAGGGAGAAGGAGAAATATAGATTGGAGAAGGAGAGGGGGTAGCTTGGGAGGGGGGTGATGGGTTGGGGGAAGGGTAGCCTGGGAGGGGGGGAGGAATAGGGCCTTGCTGTCTGGTGGGTCAGGGTTGTCTCTGTGGTTTTGGAGGGAGAGAGGTTTCGAGGAAGTGGGGGTAATAATTGGAAGGAGTTCCTGCTGGTGGAGGGGAGGAGGGTTTTGTACTTTATCTTTCATGCGTGCATTGCGCTGGAGCTGGGAAGAACATTTCTTCTGCCAGGCATGGTGCTTTCCTTTGCAGTTAGTGCAACATGCAAGGGTTGGTAGGCCTGCTTTGAATTTGGCCAGACAGGTTTTTGTTGGGTGTTGACGGCTATATATGCCGCGAGGTTTCGACCCCTGTACATCTTTCCTGGTGGTGCCTGAAACGATGGCACTTGAAGCATCGTAACGGTTCTGGGGTGTAGTCTTCCACTGGGAAGAATCTCCAGATTCCTAGTTTGACTTGAGAGGGTATGGGTCCTTTAAAAGTGCATATCACATTAGAGTAGGGCAGTTTGACCTTGTGCTAATGCACCTCTTTGCACTCATAATGCAGGGCTGGATCTCAAGAGGGGTGAGTTGTAATTTGGTTGGGTAGTTGCAAACTACCGCTTTCATCAATCATTCTGCAGGGTCAAGCAGAACAAACTCAGGGGTGTTTTTCAAGAATTCTACTGTTTCCTGAATCTTTGGGGTGATTGTGAAATTTCCTTTCAGGTTTGGTTTGACTGCCATGATCAGTGATGGGTTTGCTGTTTCTAGGGCAGCTACCTTTGATAGGAAAGTGCTCTGAATTTGGGCAGATCATTATCAAAGAATTTTTTCACAAATTTGTTCACAGGTTTTTGGACATGCTGAAAAGCTATATGATGGGTTTGGTTTTTTCCTTTGAACTGGTGTCCAGAATCCTTCCTTGTCCAAAGCGGAGAGCTCCTCAGTCATGGGCTGGTCAGGTACTGGGTCATCTGTATCTAGGGGTCTCGTGGCAGTGCCCATTTCCACAGGAGATGGGATTATTTTGTTGTCTGATTCGTCTGAGTCCATGATCCTTCTCCTGGTGGGGTCTGGGGCACAGGGGAGGGTGAGGGAGGAACAGGAGACCAATCTCTTCCTCATCACCTAACTTGTTCAGAAGAGATAAAAAACACACACACGACACAAGTTATGACAAAGTGTCTATTCTTCACTGTCCTTGGTTGGTAAGGCACGATGTCGCACATTACAGCAGTGGGAGAGCACAAGGCAAACTCCAAGAGGAGATGTTCTCGGTGAGAGAGCTTGACCGAGACTCTTTCGATGTGAGTCTTGTTCTTTATATACAAGAAGGTCAGCGGAGGGTCAAATTCAGCTGCCCGCTGATTGGATGAGGAGAAACATTTGCACTGCTTATTGGCTGGTGAGACTTTCTCACAAGCCAAAAATTTTATCACTGATGGTTTCTCTGCTGCAGCCTTACTGAGCGGCGGGGCTGGTGTGTGACGTCATTCTCTGCTATTTTACAGCGAATATTCTGATTGGGCACCAGGCGGCTTGCAGAATCTCCAACATCATTGCAAGTTTCATGTCCGGGATTGTCGTTTCTTGCTGTGTCTTGCATCGGTCTGTCAGCTACAGAAGCAATAGGCCACCTAATACTGGTAGGTATGAGGAATACTTCTAGGGTGGCATTTAATAAGGGCTTCTCCTGCGGTATTAAGAGTGCCTCCAGCAGCCATAGGCTCCTTGGGTCGGGGGGCTTTTCTGATTACTTCTGTATTCCCCACTATTTCATTCCTTGTAATGCTAGTGTTGTGGGCATCTCTCATATGGTTTTTACAGCACCTTCCTGGGCATGACAGAAGATTCTCTTCCCCAGTTTCATGGTGGTCATACTGATATAGACACCGGGACATCCACGGACTGGGCATATGAATCGGTATACCACATTCGTCTGTTTAAGAGGATCTCTCATTAGTGGGGCGGGGTTGTTTTTCATAATTAGGTTTCTCGTGCGGCTGTTTTGATGGTAAATGTCGAGGTCAAGCCACGTGTCAATGTCAGCAGTGAAGACATTGTCTGCAATGATCATCTGGATGGCAAGTTTGTCTTCCAGGTATTTTGAGTGCATCCTCGCCTAATAGAGAAGTTGAACACTTCTTTGCAGGCTGTGGCTGATCGCAGTTGCTGTACCACCAGTCCATTGCAAGACGTATTTCTTTGTTGACTTGTTTATTAGAATACCCATTATTTATGAGTACTTGGGAGATGCAGTAAAATTCATGGTGCCTACCCTGCCTAGAAGAACAGTGCATTAAAGCCCTTCTTACGCAGGCTTTGATAGTCGTGACCTTGTATCTTGAAGGACATTCACTATCTCTGTTATGGCAGAGGCTGAGACTCATCTTCTTTGTGTAAACAGAGGTCTTCAGGCCGTCGTCGGTTTGGCAGACAAGGACGTCAAGGAAGGAGGAGCTGGCCATTGTTACAGGACTCAACCGTGTAATTCAAAGAGCTGCATTCTATGAGTGTGCGGCGGAGTGTTTCTGTTTCATTCTCGTCCTCAGCCTGTACGAAAATGTCATCAATATAACTGACGTAGATAATCCAGTTAAATATCCCCAAATGTCACTATGGGCCCTCCTTGAAAACATGCACGAAGAAGGCCCCTTTTTCCACTCATAAGGGCCACATGTATAGGCAAAAAGATGGCATCGCGATGGGTTCGCCTTTAGGTGTGCTTTTCGCCAACTTGTATATGGGTGCAGTAGAGAAGCCGGTTTTTTTACACATCCAAAAACCGCGCATGCACGTTTGTTATATTGATGACATTTTCGTACAGGCTGAGGACGAGAATGAAATAGTTATAAGAAAACTTTTATATCCTAGGTCTCTCTCTCTCTCTCTCTCTCTCTCTCTCTCTCTCTCTCTCTCTCTCTCTCTCTCTCTCTCTCTCTTAATATATATATATATATATATATATATATATATATATATATATATATATATATATATATATATATATATATTATATATATATATATATATATATACATTATATGTATATGTATATATATATATATATATATATATATATATATATATATATGTATGTATATATATACAAATGAGTGTGTGTGTGTGTGTAGGTGTGTGTGGCGGTGTTTGTGAGTGTGTATGCGTGTGTCCGTGCGTGTGTGTATCTAGATTTTATTCTGTAGTAGTTGAACAGCTCTATCGTTAAAGACATTCTAAAAAGAGACTTGAAACATCAAGCCTCTCGTAATAGCATTTAATTGTGCATTGACCCAGTTTCAGTTCTAGGCCTAACAACACCATCGTCATTTAGCCTTTGGCCCAGTTGCACATAGGCCCCTTTAATGGGACCTGGCTGGCATTGCACATTAGTACAGTAATCAGGTTCTCCGGTGCTTCTCTAATGGAAGAGTAACTCCATCTGTAAATGAAGACTGTCTAGTATTTTGGATATATATATATATATGTATATATATATATATATATATATATATATATATATATATATATATATATATATATATATATATATATATATATATATATATATATATATAAATTATATATATAATGTGTATATATATAATATAATATATATATATATATATATATATATATATATATATATATATATTATATATTATATATATACAGTATATTATGTGTATAAGAAAAATCATAGCTTAGGAGCAACAGGATATTAGAAGAATAAGAAATATGTAAATATAAAAATAAGAAAATGTCAATTTAAACAGCTTAAAAACAACTATCTGCTTAAGTCCTTCTAGCTTTTAAGAGTAACGGCATAGTAAGTGTAATGATACATCCACATTCAGGGTGTGATTTAGTGATTTAGGAAGGAAAGCAGGAATGATGCTGAAATCAGTAAAGGAATATGGGATGCATTAGAAAAAATAAGAATAAATGCATAAGCATTTCAATGTTATGTTACTACCTGTTAATTACTTTTGAGATGTACGAGGGAAAGTAACTGCACAGAAATACCTCTTTCTCACTCTTTCATTCTGCTGGCTTTGGAGGCTCCCATTTTGACCACTCGCCACTCACATCAGTCTCCTAAAGCATTTTCCAGGGTTTATATACTGGATTTGCTGAGGTTGTGAAATAAATAGATGTATACACACACACACACACACACACACACACACACACATATATATATATATATATATATATATATATATATATATATATATATATATATATATATATATATATATATATATATATATATATATATATATATATACAAGTGCAACATAAGTAACGCCCTTTGTTTAAGTGGAACAAAATTAAAGCCTTTAGATTATCCTTTATTTTTTCGAACATGAATGTATTGCCACAGGTTAATAGATTAATATAATATATTAACAAATTTAATATAATGCTTATTCGGTTTAATAATGTTCAATACAAATGATATTTCGGCTTTACACCCTTGTGATGTTAAATTCAGCTGATAACAGTCTTGCGGTTTCAGCACCATTTTTATTGCTTTGATAGTACAATTGAATTGCTTTTACTCTCTGTTCCTTTGTTAATCTCATGGATTTGTATAAGATATCTGAAAAAATGAAGATTTAGCAAATTAATTAAAGAAAATAATAAAGAAAATATACATTATAAGATATAAAATTAAAAGGCCGTTACTTATGCCGCATTATTAAACCGAATAAGCATTATATTAATTTTGTTAATATATTATATTAATCTATTAACCTGTGGCAATACATTCATGTTCGAAAAAAATAAAGATAATCAAAAGGCTTTAATTTTGTTCCATTTAAACAAAGGCGTTACTTATGCCACACTTTATATATATTATATATATAAAACATTGAGGATGAATGTATTTCGTGTTTTTAGCTAAGGATTTTTCTTGGAGACATTCTGGGCAAAGGTAAATGGAAACAGTGCGTATGTATTCAATTGGAGTACAGGTTAGGCATTTTGGGATTAGATTCCCTTGTGCTCAGATCTGCTCTGCTGGAAGACTTTGTGACTGCCTATGAGGTGAGCTGAAACTTTATTTTCAAAAAACCTCAATGGGTTTTAATAACTTTAACATGTACTGATTCTTTGCACTGATTACCATGCTTGAATATCTTTTTCCCCTGTATGCTATGTCTCTTTGATTTTTATTGATTTCTATGTTACCACATTTAATTATGTGCATTTCTTTTGGAGTTGGTAACGTGGGAAAACATCCCACATTTATTTTTCTCTGTGCCTTTTTTTAAAAGTTGTGTTTTTCCCTGTGTTTCCTCAGATGTATTGAATAAAGGTCAATATAAATGGAGGGGAATTTGGCTTATCATGACTATGGTTGTGTTCGACTTATTTTGACTCTTTTGTTGTAAAGACTCAACTGGTGGACGTTGATAGCACTATGCTATATTTCTTACTTGGTTAGCTGGGTTACCAATTCTGGGATGCAGATATTCCCATTTCATTCCTTTTTTATTCCAATCTACTTACCATGTTAGACTACTGAATAAATTATATTTTTGCAGACATGCTTTTGCTGTTCTTCCTTAGTTCAGTTAGTGACTTGGATAACGAGAGAGAGAGAGAGAGAGAGAGAGAGAGAGAGAGAGAGAGAGAGAGAGAGAGAGAGGAGTGGAGCAAGTGAGCTATGAGAGAGAGAATGTACTTACCAAGTTAGTAGGTCAGCCATCGCTAACGTGGCTTCTTTGAGTTATAAGTTGATTATGATTTTGATCTTATAATAGATGTGGAAGGAGGTTATGACTCTATCTGACCTTGCATAGTAGTGTATAATATATATATATATATATATATATATATATATATATATATATATATATATATATATATATATATATATATATATATAATCAAAGCTACAAACGTCCTTTAACCCTTTGATTACGGCCGAGATGAGACCTCACACTACCACAATCCGGAGGTTTTCAGACGGTAGTCACCCGTAGCATGCTACAGACGCACGAAATCGTAAACAATCATTGTAATAGCGTTTGTATTTGTTTTTTGCTGCAAATTAACCTGTTTTATTTATATGATAATATTGTGATAGTAGCGATCCGTGATATAGATATTATGTAATTAATGTAACAACACAAATAAATAAACATAGGATAAGTACTATATATCGGGGTTTAGTGTTGCCAGAGGTATAAGCACTGCACTGATTGAGGATGACAGTCTTCTTTTTTTTTTTTTGTCATTTTCTCTAATTCTGTTTTGAATCCGTAAGGACAGCTACATCACAGTTGTGTATTATAGTTAAAAATTATTTGTATATTCGTCAGAAAACTAATCATAAAGAATGTTCATCATTTTATGGTTCCGCTTACCTATTCCACTAGCTGGGCAAAAAAAAAAAAATGAGAGAGAGAGAGAGAGAGAGAGAGAGAGAGAGAGAGAGAGAGAGAGGCAGAATAAAAATTTTTACCTATGATTTATTCCTTCTAATTGTACATCAATAACATTGGAGAGTAAGTAGACACAATCACAATATTGGTTTGCAATATTAACCACATTTCTGGGTAATATTTTTTATCAATGATCAAGCACCCAGCTGACAAGGGATACGCAATCTAGAAATTCAGATGAATTCTGCAGTGTTTGAAAAATGGTTTAAAACCCAGCTTCTTCCCAATATAGGGCCATCTGCCATCATAGTGTTGGATAACGCTTCTTATCATTCAGTTCGAATTAATAAAACCTCCGACAATGTCTGCCAAAAGGATGAAGTTAAAGACTGGCTAATAAAATTAGTAAAGTTGCAAAAAAGACATTCATGTAAAGAAAATGATTACGTGATTGACAGATTTGGCAGAGATCATGGACATAGTGGTTAGCTGCCTGCATATCACTGCCAGTATAATGCAACAGAACTGATATGGGCGCAGGTGAAATCATACATGGCAAAGAAGAATCATTTTAAAAATCAGACCTGCTTCCTTTGGTCAAAGAAGCAGTTGAATCCATATCTTCTGACAACTGGGCTAATGATGAGACATGCCGAAGATATAAAAAGAGATGACGCTTCAAGAGATGTTTGCATTGATAAATATATAGATTCTTTTTGTTATCGATGTAGCATCCTCTGACGAGGATTCTTCATAAGTAATGTCTCCTCATACTTCGATTGTAAATAAATTTATTGCTTTCCTTGTTGTGTGATATCCTGTTGAACACTGAAATTGAAATAAATTGAAATATAGATCTGTTTTTCGACAGAAAGTGGCAGAAATATCTTTAAAAATCTACATATAACAAATGCCACAGCAGTGATGAGTATCATATGACAGTGCTTTAAAAGCACAGGTAAATCTAATACTGCATAAATGTGTAATATATATATATATATATATATATATATATATATATATATATATATATATATATATATATATATATATATATATATATATAGTATAAATATAGTTTTGAGCTTTTAATTGCTTTCTTTCGTGCATGCCGTAATCCCGTCTTTACCTCCCTTGCTGTATCAAGGTTGAATTTTCACTGTGCAGCTATAAAATAGCTCATAATAAACATTCTTTAAATATTGTTACACCCTATATATATATATATATATATATATATATATATATATATATATATATATATATATATATATATATATGGGTGTAACAATATTTAGAAATATTTATTATGAGCTATTTTATACTACACAGTGAAAATTCAACCTGATACAGCAAGGAGTGTAAAGACGGATCACGGCACACAAAGAAACAAAAAGCTCAAAACTCTATCACAAAATTATATGACTTCGATAACAGCAAAGGAACAGTAATAAAAAACTATAGTAGATGACGTAACTCAAGAACATTACCAGTACAGCATCCAAATAAACAAAACTGAAAATGAAAGCACATCTAGGTTTCCAAATTCTTGCATCTATCATTTTCATATGTTGAATTTTTTTTTATCTAAAATTTAAGTGGGACAACAAAACTTCATTCAGAACTTTCTATTTATAGTACACTGCAGTGATAACAGGCGCAAACAATGAGAGCTTGAAGTCAGAAGGTTAATGGTCAGTTTAAGAGGGGCAAAGTCTCTTCCTAAAACAGTCGTACTATAGTAACCCCACCCCCAGCCTTTCTTGTTTACTTGCTAACCTTGTTTACTCTTATTCAGTTTTCATCCTCTGGACTTTACTACTGAAGGTAATCTATTTCTTGTTTTGTCATTGTCATTTTTCAATCTTTAAAAAGCATTTTAATTTTGTAAGCTCTGTTGTCAGTTTTAATTAGTGTTTTTGTATCTTTTTAGCCAGAAAAGATGGGATATGGGTGATCCCGAAGCGCACCTATTAATAAATATATCAATGATGAGCTGACTGTTCTTCCTATCCGTACTCCCTACTATATATATGCATATATGTATATATGTGTATATATATATGTATATATATATATATATATATATATATATATATATATATATATATATATATATATATATATGTATTTATATGTATATATATATATATATATATATATATATATATATATATATATATATATATATATCTTTTTCTATCTATGCATCTATCTCTGTGTCTAACTATCTGTTAATACACACTAACACACACATATATGTATACATACGTATATATTAACTTTATCACATACACAATTGTTCTGTGCATTAACTAAATTACTAAAAGGACCTCCATTCAAACTGGATGGTATCTATAGATACCATGCAGTTTTGAATAGTCCTTAATAATATATATATATATATATATATATATATATATATATATATATATATATATATATATATATATATATACATCACGAAAACAGTAGAAAAGGCATCCTCATCATCTACAGTTTATTTTTCAATGCCGACGTTCCGCGACGAATTCAAGTCGCATTTTCAAGACTATAAAATATAATATAATTTGCGAACATCAATAACAAATTAATGCAATGGCAACAGCTCTTTATGTAGTAAAAAATATTTAAAACAAAACACCTCATTCCAAGACAAGTCAATAATGAGTAAAAGGAGTTCACTAAAATCTTAAAACAACTACCTATATGAAAGAAGAACAAGATAACATAAATAAGTACAAACAGAGTGAGAAAACCAGTTGCCCAAACTAGGCTATAAACAATTTCACTGAGGACGATTGAGTATTTAACGACGGCACAGTCTTCCTGATAATTATGGATTCTAGGATGGTTAAGTCGTTGTTGTTCTGCACTCGGCCTGGGATGGAAAAATCCTTGCTGTCAATATAAGTTTTACATAATTTTGAATGATTTCGTATATTTGATTGCTCAGGATTAGATAACCTGCTACCTGTTCTATGACTTATGCCCTGTGGGAATCTATGCGGACCTTCAACAGCCTCTCGTGCATCCCACATATGTATATCCCGTGATCACATCCCGGGCAAGTGTACTTTAAACAACGCTGGACGAAAACAGAGGACTGAGCCGGGTCTTTGACTCTGAACAGAGACCCTATTGTAAAGGGATTTTCGGGATGATTTTTTCAGGTTTAAAGCTGGAAAACTCTTTTGAATAATGGCTGTTCCTTTTCTCCTAAAAGTATCATCACGAAAGGGAAACTTGCATACATCTTTAGTTTCGGCACAGTCGATTCAGGTGTTGCCGGAGTCATTTTCTGTAGTAGCAGTTTATTTTAGGGATCTGAAAAAAAGTCGTGATGGAAAACAATTATTATTGAAATATTTCACTAAAAGGATATCTCATCGTGGAAACTCTTCCAGTTTGACGAGTGGGTGTAAACCCTATGGAGGAGGTTAAAATAGAGTTCAGTTTCAAATGAAAAAGAACACGAACTATAAAAATTCATTCCCAAACCAGTAAATGTATTTTTCTATACACCTGTGTAAAAACCTGAGTCACCTCTGAAAATAATAAGATCAAGGAAGGGGAGTTTGTTATTTACCTCCTTCTCCATAGCGAACCTCATGTTTGGATGTTGTCGGATGACGAACTCCAGAAAGGACTCTGCATGACATTCATGACGAAATAGGGAGAACGTGTCGTCAACATATCTTCGATAAAAATGAGGGCGGAACCTAATGGGACATTCTTCTATTATGCGCTCCTCCAGGGAGCACATGAAGATGTTAGCAAAAATTGGACAAAGTGGTGATCCCATGGCCATCCCTTCAGTTTGTTTATACAAACTGAAGGCAAAGGTCGTGTCCAGCACGGCCAGCTCTAAAAGTTGTTTAAAAATGTCCTACTAAAATTATTAAAAATTGCATCTTCATCAGTAAAAAGTTTACTTAATATTATCTCAGTATTATTATTATTATATTATTATTATTATTATTATTATTATTATTATTATTATTATTATTATTATTATTATTATTATTATTGGAGAAGCAATTTCCACAGTTATGTATATGTACATATATTTAAAGATAAATATATAACTGTGGATTTGCTACTTCATTTTAAGACTCATGCTACTATGAGTATTTTTTTATTACTATTATTTTTTTTTTTTAGAATATGAATCCAATTCATAGGACAAGCATACAGGGACCATTGACTTGAAATACAAGCCTCAAAGTATATGGTAGACAGGTTTTCCAGGAATATTGGAAAAGTTTTCCGTGCGTCTTTAATAGTGTTCTTGAAGACTCTAAACTTATTTCTTTTCCGAAGAAGAATTTTTATTTAAAATAAGACAAGCGATTTAAACTACTCTGTATCCTTCAAAAAATCTACTATTATAATTTGATGCTGGTACCATAAAAAAAACTATATATTTATAACTTACTCTGCTATGCGAAAAAGCAATCATTCCTTGCTGGAGGCAGCCATCTCTCTCTCTCTCTCTCTCTCCCCCTTAATAAGGTGATCAATGGCAATGGAGAGCCTTGTTAAAACAAAAAGGTCACTTTTCTCTTGAAGCTGACTGGATTACTGGCGCTAGTGATGACCATTTCAGGAAACAGAAATTCTTGAGACCACCTTATTTTTAACTATTGGGAAAAATAACGCACACAGAACGCACAAACCAGTGTATACACACACACACACACACACATATATATATATATAATATATATAAAATGTATATGTATATATACTAATTTCCAAGTATATATACATATATTTATGCAATATGTAAATCTATCTATAATAATAATTTCCAAGTTGATCTTGTTGTCCTATCTATCTATGAAATTTTACATATATATAGAAAGCTATATATATGCCAAAATAAATATTTTTTTAAAGAAATAAAATGTAAATGTAGCGAAAAATCATCATCATCGTATCCTTTTCCCTCGTCGTCAGGAGGAGATATCTATCTATCTATCTATCTATCTATCTATGTATAAATATATATATATATCTATATGTATATATATACATATATATAGATATATAAATATATATATATATATATATATATATATATACATATATATATATATATATATATATATATATATATATATATATATATATATATATATATATATATATATATATATATATATATATATATATATATATATATGCATACATGTATATAATATATATACATATATGAATATATATATATATATATATATATATATATATATATATATACTGTATATATTTATATATATATGTATGTATAAATGTATATATACATATATATATATATATATATATATATATATATATATATATATATATATATATATAAATATATATATATATATATATATATATATATAAATATATATATATATATATATATATATAATATATATATATATATATATATATATATATATATATATAAATATATATATATATATATATATATATATATATATATATATATATAATATATTTATATATATATATATATATATATATATATATATATATATATATATATTTAATATATATATATATATATATATATATATATATAAATATATAAATATATATATATATATATATATATATATATATATATATAAATATAAATATATATATATATATATATATATATATATATATATATATATATATATATATATATATAAATATATATATATATATATATATATATATATATATATATAAATATATATATATATATATATATAATATATATATATATATATATAATATATATAAATATATATATATATATATATATATATATATATATATATATATAATATATATATATATATATATATATATATATATATATATATATATATATATATATATATATATATATATATAAATATATATATATATATAAATATATATATTTCTCCCGGCGATATATAAAGGATATATATGATGATTTTTCACTAAATTTTTAATTTCTTTCTTTTTTTAAATATTGATGTTTTTTCTGGCAATAAAGATTTCAAGAAAATTTCTTTCTTTTTTTAAATACCTTCTGCTCACTGCAAGAAAGAATCATTGTCGCCTGGCGCCGTAATATCTTCGTGTTTTTCCTGCAGTCGTTTTAGAATTCTTCAGCTCATGCGTATAGTGCCATCACTCAATAGGTGCACTGACACCAAGGACTACAGTGGCCATCTCAGGATCCTCCAGGAAGACGTCTTGAGCCAGAGACAGCATGTGAGCAAAGAAGGCGAAGTTTATGGTTAAAATGAACTGGATGACGAAGCAGATCGACTAAAGAGATTTTCAAGAGGAAAAGTACATCACGAGAATGGCAGATAGCTTCAGTCTGTAATTGTTTACTGCTGAAAATATGGACTACTTCGCGGAGCAGTATGAAGTCGAGGTTCCCGCCTTCTGCGATTATTCGGCACCTCTACAGTCGTATTGTCACTCACGGACGCAAGCTCTTCATTCAGAAATAAGGAGGGAAATAATCAAGAAGAGAGAGGAAGACAGTGGAACGGAGGAACTGAAGAATTTATACGAAATAAAAGGTAGAGAACTTTGAGGTGTTTTCTAAGCTGATTGAGAGGGGATTTTGGATGCCCAAAATTACCGCTTTAACAGTTCTTCGCTGAAATAAGAAAGAGAAGGAACAAAAAAAGAGACGACATCGGCGTGGAGGTATACTGAAGAATGCTGACGAAGAATAAAGTAGATAACCTGAGGTGTTAGAAACTACTTCAAAGATTTTGGATTCACAGAATTACTTTTTCGGAGAAGCAGGGAAGAATCGAAGGGATGATCAATATCGTCAGTAAGAGGGAATCTCATAAGTTTATAGAAGACGACTCCTTAAAAACAAAGAAGCTGTTTATGTGCCAGAAAAGAACTCCAAGTAATGGTTATCGCGATGTTGAAATGATCTAAAACCTTCGAGATTTTCCTTGAAGACATTTTGGAATCCTTCAGTCCTCCGGCTCCTGGAAGGGACGAGAAAATGCCATTCAGCATGCGCCACGAGCTTCAAAGTGTCAGAACAATCCCGAGATGCTTCAAATCGTCTGGAAGCCTTCGGGAGACAGAAAGTGTCAGTTTTGAAAAGTAGGGCAAGAGAAAGCAAAGAGCATTGGTGAGGGAAGGGTCGACCCAGGGCCGCCTTCCTTCCTCAAGGAAGCAGCCTATGGGTCTGACCCTTCCCATGGAAAGGCCCAAGCCCCTTTAAGGATTGGCCCCAAGCCTACAAGGCTTGCCAGTCTTTGAGGTAGCCTTGAAGGGAAGGGTCCACCCAGAGGCTGCTTCCTCGGAGGAAGGCAGGTATCCTGTCAGGCTGGGGAAGCAGGCCTGGAGGGCCCAAGAACTCAGGATGAGGCCCAAAAGTCCTCCTAGGCTGGCCAGTCTCTTGAGGGCAGCCTTGAAGGGAAGGGTCTGACCCAGAGGCTGCTTCCTCGGAGGAAGGCAGGTATCCTGCCAGGCTGGGGAAGCAGGCCTGGAGAGGGCCCAAGAACTAAAGGATGAGGCCCAAAGTCCTCCAAGGATGGCCAGTCTCTTGAGGGCAGCCTTGAAGGGAAGGGTCCGACCAGAGGCTGCTTCCTCGGAAGAAGGCAGGTATCCTGCCAGGCTGGGGGAAGCAGGCCTGGGAGAGGGCCTAAGAACTTCAGGATGAGGCCCAAAGTCCTCCAAGGATGGCCAGTCTCTTAAGGGCAGCCTTGAAGGGAAGGGTCTGACCCAGAGGCTGCTTCCTCGGAGGAAGGCATATCCTGCCAGGCTGGGGAAGCAGGCCTGAGAGGCCCAAGAACTTCAAGGATGAGACCCAAAGTCCTCAAGGATGGCCAGTCTTTTGAGGGCAGCCTTGAAGGAAGGGTCCGACCCAGAGGCTGCTTCCTCGGAGGAAGGCAGGTATCCTGCCAGGCTGTGGGAAGCAGGCCTGGAGCTCTAAGAACTTCAGGATGAGGACCAAAGTCCTCCAAGGACTGCCAGTCTCTTAAGGGCAGCCTTGAAGGGAAGGGGTCTGACCCAGAGGCTGCTTCCTTGGAGGAAGGCAGGTATCCTGCCAGGCTGGGAAAGCGGGCCTGGAGAGGGCCCAAGAACTTCAAGGATGAGACCCAAAGTCCTCCAGGATGGCCAGTCTCTTGAGGGCAGCCTTGAAGGGAAGGGTCCGACCAGAGGCTGCTTCCTCGAGGAAGGCAGGTATCCTGCCAGGCTGGGGAAGCAGGCCTGGAGAGGTCCAAGAACTTCAAGGATGAGGCCCAAAAAGTCCTCCTAGGCTGGCCAGTCTCTTAAGGATAGCCTTGAAGGGGAAGGGTCTGACCCAGGGGTTGCTTCCTCGGAGGAAGGTATCCTGCCAGGCTGGAAGCGGGCCTGAGAGGACCAAGAACTTCAAGGATGAGACCCAAGTCCTCCAAGGCTGGCCAGTCTCTTGAGGGCAGCCTTGAAGGGATGGAGTGGGCAGCCTTGAAGGGATGGGTCCGACCCAGAGGCTGCTATCCCGGAGGAAGACAGGTATCCCTGCCAGGCTGGGGAAGCAGGCCTGGAGAGGGCCCAAAGAACTTCAAGGATGAGGCCCAAAGTCCTCAAGGATGGCCAGTCTCTTAGGGCAGCCTGAAGGGAAGGGTCTGACCCAGAGGCTGCACTTCCTCGGAGGAAGGCAGGTATCCTGCCAGGCTGGGGAAAACAGGCCTGGAGAGGGGCCCAAGAACTTCAAGGATGAGACCTGGTCCTCAAAGGCGTCTCTTGAGGGCAGCCTTGAAGGAAGGGTCCGACCAGAGGCTGCTTCCTCGGAGGAAGGCAGGTATCCTGCCGGGGCTGGGGAAGCAGGCCTGGAGAGGGCCTCAAGAACTTCAGGATGAGAGGGGCCCAAAGGCCTCCAAGACTGGCCAGTCTCTAACCCTATCTGGTGCAAGTTGGGTCTGGGCAGACCCACCCTACGGGGATTTTTCATTTTAGATAATTTTATTTAATAATCGTTTTAGTTGATTCTATGATTACAAAATATGGGAATTTATTAATTATTTTAATTTTCATTAGCCCTTTGATTACGGCCGAGATGAGACCTCACACTTACCACAATCCGGAGGGTTTTCAGACCAGTGATCACCGTAGCATGCTACCAGACGCACGAAATCGTAAACAATCATTGTAATAGCGTTTGTATTTGTTGTTTTGCTGCAAATTAACCTGTTTTATTTATATGATAATATTGTGATAGTAGCGATCCGTGATATAGATATTATGCAATTAATGTAACAACACAAATAAATAAGCTGCCAGTAATAAAGAATATTCAAAATCGGCAATTATTCCAACGGTCACGCCAACCAAATTCGACAAAGTGGAAGGTACAGCGAGCTGAAAACAAAGCGGTCATTTCTGTCAAACACACGTGCATCTCAATATCACCTACATACATACATACAGTATATGTACAAACACACATTACATCTATATCTATATATATATATATATATATATATATATATATATATATATATATTATATATATATATATGAATCATGACAACGGCAACAATGATTACACGACACAACAATACATTTTGGACACTAGCGAATATGGACATTTGGAAGGTGACAATCGTATTTCCATGGCTGAGACGTGGGTTGGTACGTGAGATGCCGGAATCCTTTGGATGGAAATGACCGGTCGTTTTTTCTGCTCTTGCTTACCTTCCACCTGTGTTGAGTTTGGTGGCCCTGAACGCTGGAATACTACCTTGGGAATAGGGCCTGGGGATTATCCTTGTCCTTCGGACAGATTCCAATTCAATGTTTGATTGACGATGGCGGTCAAAGTCAGGGGGAAAGTGGAAACAACCTCCTTGAATGGAAATCGTATTAGCCGCAAGTAAAAAGGAGGTTCCAGAATCCCGCATTTGTCAATGAAACAAGGAATTGGAGACTGCCAGGCTTGGATAATCCCGGGGCCCATTTTTAAGCTAATATTCCAACGGTCACGCCCCACCAAATTCGACAAAGGTGGAGGGTACAGCGGCTGAAAACAAGCAGTTCATTTCTGTCAACAGGACACGTGCATCTGAAAATGCCACCTACGCGCGTCGTCTGTCACACTTGCATGTGACATGTAAACACAATTGCCACCTCGCCACATTCACTAGGGATCAATATTATAAATCACATTGCTGATCAAAAATGTGTAATTGTGTGGTGGTGTGTATGTATATATATACTATATATGTATGTATATATATATATATATATATATATATGTATATATATATATATATATATATATATATATATATATATATATATATATACATATATATATATAATATATATATATATATATATATATAATTGACTATATATATATGTATATATATATATATATATATATATATATATATATATATATATATATATATATATATATATGAAGGCAATGCCCCGAAGGAAAGAAAACGAGTCTGCTAAGTAAGGACAATACGTCGAAAAGCCTTGCAATACGCTGTTGCTTCTTTCCTTCGTGGAATTGTTCTTTATTTATATATTCATCACGTTCCATATTCTCGTGATTCAGTTATATATATATATATATATATATATATATATATATATATATATATAATATGTGTGTAATGTGTGTATATATAGACAATTAATTACATATATATGAGTGTATATATATATGTATATATGTTTGTGTGTGTGTGTGTATGTAAAATACAAACACATACTCACACCTATCCCTATAAAAAATAAAAAATTGATAAATTCCTGATTAGCCAAAAAACTGATTATATATATATATATATATATATATATATATATATATATATATATATATATATATATATATATATATATATGTATATATATATATATATATATATATATATATATATATATATATATATATAATATAATATACATATATATATATATATATATAATATATATATATATATATATTATATATATATTATATTATATATATATATATATATATATATATATATATATATATATATATATATATATATATATATATTTAATCACTAACATTTGGAATTTGTTCAATTGTTTTTGAACCAATATTCAGAAGTTGTAGTTTTTGTAGATCATTTTATTCTGTTATAATTTTCTACAGATATTTTTCTTCCTTCAATTATTCTAGTGGTACCTGTTTACTTACATCTTATTTTTGAGATACATCTAATGAAAATGTCAGCAAATGCCGCATGAAAGTTGGGTATTGTTCTTAAGTCCTCATATACTTATATGGAGTGATTAAATCAGTGCAACATTTTTAGGTAATTTGTCCTTCCTTTACTAGGATACTGTTCTCCGGAGATGTCTGCTTCTGCCAGAGATTTATATGTTTTAGAGTGGTTCGAGGTGGAAGGTTTCTTTGGCAGCTATGCCTTGGACTATAGACGGATGGTCTCTTGTTTGTCACTTTTTCATAAGTTGTATTTTGACATATCTTTCACATTTCTCAGTTGATCCCTGATCCTGTTCCTGCCGAGAGGGGCAACCAGATTCGCTGAACAGCAGCATCAATGTGCAGCAAATGTACTCGCCTTCGAACTTTTCAGTTCCAGGGACCTTTATTCCTCACGCCTTACGACTGTGGAACAGCCTCTTTACTGAGGATGTGTTGCAAACGGAACTTCAAAAGTTCAAGTGAATGTAATGCATACTACCCTTATGCAATACATCTTGTATTTAATACTTTGTTTACATTTTTATTTATTTATTGTTAGTACATCTGTTTCTAATAACTGATCTCCTCTTTCTGTATTTCCTACTACCTTCTGTTATTTCACTCGAATGAACACCATTTTTTCTTAGTATGCTTGAATTTCAAGTTAGTTACCCCTGTGGGCTTGTTTCATATGGATAGTGTTCATCTTCTGAATAATAATAATAAATAATAATAATAATAATAATAATAATAATAATAACAACAACATTGTCTATATTCATTAATCTCATGGTAATGTTATTATATTGTTATTATTATTCTCATATATCATAAATCATCAATACCATGATTATCAGATTTACATTACATCCGACTCATTTTATATTTTATGATATCCAGTCTTCAAAGGACAGAAAAGGAACATTAAACGCAAAATAGTAATTTACTCTCTCTCTCTCTCTCTCTCTCTCTCTCTCTCTCTCTCTCTCTCTCTCTCTCTCTCTCTCTCTCTCTCACTAAAGACTAAAGCCATAATTTGATTAAAGAAAATTATAATACGGATGAATTTCAACATTTATTTTAAAAAATCTTTTTATGTAGATAAAAACAAAATCAGAAAATGTATAACACATAAGACTCAATATGATTGGAAGAAGCTTTTATGACATAAGTTGAATGAAATCAAACAATGTGAATAACAAATGGTTATGAATCTGAATATTTAATAAGCTGAACATAATAATCTTGACAAAACTTTTACGACAGAATCTCTAGTAATTCAGAAGTGTGTGGTATTCTCTGAAACAAGGAGCGACACATAGTCCTACATTGCAGTCTTTACACATGAAATATGTGTGCTGGCCTTTCTTGGGCCTACGGGATGTATGCGAGCACACACGACATCTTAGTCTAGGTCGCAGTTGTTTTTCTGTTGAGGGAACTGGATCAGGAAAGTGTCTTTCTGTTAGCCGCCTTGGCTGCGTTATTACGGTGCGGGTAATTATCTTGTTAGGTGCTGGAGGGTACCTTTCAATCAACTGTGCAGAACGACTGACTTAGAAAACTGTAAATATGACCTTTTCTTGCCAGTAACAAATCCATGCAAGTGGATGACAGTTTACTAGGCATATCACAGACGGAAAAATAGTTTTATGTACCATCCGTGGTTTTACGGATACACTTCACAGAACTAATACATGTCTTTAGTCCACAATCCGCATTTTCTTATTATAGTCAACAACGCATGCAGGTTTTTGCACAAATTCTGGTCGACACCTTTTTCACAGTCTACCATTATATTTCATGTAATTAAAGATACTGATATACAATCCTGTTATCCTGCCATTTCTTAACCATATTCCATTGCAGTTTTGAGACGAAATCAGATTTAAATCACATCAGGAAATTTAGGTGCATAAATTTCCTTTTTCCGACTGTTCCACATGCTCAGAGCTTAAGTTCGCCCAAATACTTGAGCAGTTTTGGCCAA
>NC_089742.1:44060512-44100512 GCF_040412425.1 Macrobrachium rosenbergii | reverse complement strand
TTTTCCATCTTACTTTCCACCCTATTCTAACAATTATTTCATGGTGCAACTGCGAGGTTTTCCTGTTACACCTATAAAACCTGTTTCTTCTCAGTTTCCGTTTCAGCTCTGAATGACCTCATAGGTCCCAGAGCTTGGCCTTTGGCCAAAATTCTATATTCTATTTTATTCAAAAACCTCACTTTTTCCATTTAGAGACCGATGGGATTGGTAACTTGGGTTTGAAGAAAAGGGCAAGAGCAGGGTGGAAAATAAAAAGTTGTGCTTAACCTCAAAAAAAAAAAAATTCACTTTTATATTTTTTATTTTTTCTCTTGATGGCCTGGAGCGCAGTTTCATTTTCATGTGATGAAACCGTTTTCTCTCATACGAATAAGATTCATTCTTTTTCTCTCTGGAAAGATTGCATGTTAGGTGTTTGTTAACAAGGATAGTTTTTCATTTTCTATATTATAACTTTAGGGAATGGGAAAGTGTTCTGTCTCGAGAAAAGGGACACATTTTTTGATATTGCAGTAGACCTTAATATTTTGAAGGATTTTTCTTATGAAACATAGTTCGAGCTTGAAATATAATAATTTCTTAACAACGAAAGCTTTCTATTAATGAAATATATTTTGTACGTACACACACACACACACACACACACACACACACATATATATATATATATATATATATATATATATATATATATATATATATATATATATATTATATATATATAATGAAGGCAGGAGGAAGCACACCAACAGGTCAAGAAAGTCATATTTATTCAATTGCAATGCTTTGAGCCAAACCAGCAGGCATCATTTTCAAGCTACAAGTAATAATACCTAATTAGTACAATAAAATTAAATGACAAATATTAAAATACACAATATAAATTACATTAAAACGGTCAGTCCTTCCTCTGCCTCCATACTCAACGGTTGGTCCTTATTCATATTTTTAACTTCGCTTTAAATATATTAATGATGTGCTTCCACTGCCTTCATTATATTACTGGGTTTTGAGAAACTCCTGCCTGTTGAATATATATATATATAGCATATATATATATATATATATATATATATATATATATATATTATATATATATATATATATATATATATATATTATATATATATATATATATATATATATATATATATATATATATGTATATATAATGGTTCTGAGCCCAGGATAAAGGTGAATATGAGTTCAGAATTTTGAGAGATTAAAGGATTATAGATGTGGTTTTTCGCTAACATCACTTTTACAACTGTTCATGGTTTTTCTGTTTTATATTTACTTCCATTCATTCTTTTTCATATTTCTTTTCCCTTAGGCGCGCCCTCCTTTTTTGCTCAATTTTTTGCTCAATTTTTTCTTCTGTTTCTTTTTTGTTTTTTTTTATTCGATGAATTTATTTAGAGCTTTTATTTATGCATGCATTCGATATTCATTTCACGGTTAGAGTATTCAACTTTTACCGTCTCCCAATCTTCGTTAATTGCCTATCTTATTCTCCAATAAAATTTCGGATAGACTCTCTTATTACCAAACTTTGATGTGCTTAACTCTCTCTCTCTCTCTCTCTCTCTCTCTCTCTCTCTCCAGATTATTACAGATGATCGTGCATAATAAATATTAACTTTTCACAATACGTAAGTCTTCTAATGAAATGCTTTTATGAAAAGAAAATTGTTTTGAAATTTTCATGAATTCGTCATCATTGTGAATGTAGTTAGTTTGTCAGTCAAGAAAAATTAAGCTGCACTGGGTCTGGTCAGTACTTGAATGAGTGACCACCTATGACACCACCAACAACAAAGGTGATTTATTTTTCTATTTTAGGTTACACGGGACTGAAATGTTCTACTCGCCCTTGAGTACAGATTTAGACTGATTCCAAGTCTTGCATGAATACAAAAAAATGGAGGCCACATTTCTTGAATAATTATCACCAGGAGCGTAGGTAAAAGCCAAATAGAGGTTTATTATCATCTGATGCCATTATTCACCCAAAACAACTCATAGACGCCGTGAATAACCGAAACATACAAAAAAAAATACAAGTCTGTATTTGTTTTGTATATCCTACCAAAACGCTCCACAAGTATGAACATTCTTTCTGTGTGTAATAATTACCAATTATCTTTTTAAAAACCACAAGACCAAGAGTGAACTAACCTCTACACCACTTGATCCGATTACAACGTCCAAAAGTGGGCTTTTAGGTCGTCACAGCTATTTACCAAATAATATATTTATCTCCGGATGTGTGCAGATATACATCTTATATATGAACGTCTGTGTGTTTATGCACATGCATATATTGTCCAAAAGAGAGGGAAAGCGAGAAGAATCCCACGATTTGTTTTTCCCTTTGTGACCCAAAGAGATTTGCCCCTCCTGCCAAGGATAAGTCGCCCAGACAGCCGTTCCTGAAATTCGAGTCTTTCCCGAATTTTTCTCTTTCTTGAAATTAGTGGAATAATTCGAGCTTCATTGATGAGAAGACACGCCAAAACCGGCCGACCTCCAGCCGAAGGTGGGAAGAAGGAATCCGATTTGGGGGGAAGGAAGATATTTTTATCCACTTTTTCCAAAATACGGTCATTGAAAAAAAGAAAAACAATGAAAAGAATTTGCTGTTGCCCATCGATGTGTGTCTTGATATAACTGTTGTTATCATTTGTGTTCAATATTCGATAACATAAAACCAGCATAAAAGACCTTTAATCTCCGAAAACATGTTTCACAAATATATGAAAGTCCTTATGTAGTTTCGAGGAAGCTGGTTCTAGCTGCTTCGTTTTAGCTTGGTTCAGTGCGAATATCTGCACATTATGTGGTAGAAGGAAGACAGAGAGAAGAGAAGAGAAAATATACAAGGAACACGTGAGTACATTCAAGCACAGAAGATTATAAACTTTCAGTTAAAACTAAGGCATAGGTGCACGGCTCCTGAAACGAGTATCCAATTCTCTCTTTGTCTAACCGATAGTTAGGTCCACCAAGGAAGTTATAAAATAGCACTCTAAAAGCGATAAATGGGAAAACAATAAGTACATGTTGGTAGTTTTTTTTTATTTATTATTCTAAAAGGTATACATTGATTCCCCATAATTTTTTTTGTTAATTTGTTAAACGTGGCAAGCAAAAACAATTTTTAGCATAGTGCATCTCTAAATGGTTGACAGTAATGTTGCGCAAGGTAATACACACATTATAACACACACACACACATACATACATACATATATATATGCATATATAAGAATTATATATATATATATATATATATATATATATATATATATATATATATATACATACACACATATACATATATACATATATACAGTTTTTATTCAAGGAGCTGTGGGCGGTAATGATAAGGACTTACATGTATGCAACCATCTTTAAAAGAGAGAGAGAGAGAGAGAGAGAGAGAGAGAGAGAGAGAGAGAGAGAGAGAGAGCGAGCCTGCCTGTATTTGGTACCGAAGTTTGTTAATGAAAGAGGCTAATGAAATTTTTTTTCCCAATAAAGATAAGCAATTAACGAAGTTTAAAAGGAGGGAAGATGGACGCTGTGATGAAGGCTTCTGATGCACGGAAGAAAACATCAGTGCTCTCATTAACATAAGTTCCATCAAACAAACTATAGAGGAAAGTACAAGAATACTAACTGGGAATAATGAAAACGATAAAACTAAAGTGAACTGTTACAGTAGTACCTGGCCTTTGGTTATATTGTTAGGTCAATTTTCCCTTAAGTGTTTTTAATTTTCCCTTTTGGTAGACTTTTTTTTATTACTGTTGCATTTCTGTTTATTCATTTTTTATAATACACGGAAATACGTGTGCCAACAAGGTCGTCTGGCATTCAACAGTGGTCACCCATCAAAGTCCTGACCACAACCAACGTTGCTTAAATGCGTTGGTCGGAGGACCAGTGGAGAAACCATTTTCCAGTCGCTTTAATTTATTCTGCACTATCATCCAAAAGTCGTCCATGTTTCATCGGTAATTTATTCTGTTTTTGCAAATGTTGCTGAATCCACTTCTACATGAGATAAAAAATGAACATCTTAAATATTTCAAACAAAATGTAAATTTTGGTAGGCCCTCGAATCTTTGTTTTCAGTGGAAAGGATTTTGTCTGAAAAAAGATGTGGAAAAAGTTTTCCCCTCTTAAAAATCCATTTAAGAGGCTCTTGTATTGTAATGGAAACAAGGCCAGTGGGAAAACAGAATGGAAACTTTTGAAGATTTTATTGCACCATGCGATATTCTTGGCTCCTAACACTGTTGGCTTCCTTGGCTTCATTTTAACCTATTGCCGCTTATATAAGGCTCCTAATTAGACAGTGTTCTGAGGGTCGCTTGAATTTTTAGGAAGGTTGTACCCTTTAGTAATATATCTCCATCGTCTGAACATATTTTCTTACGTAAGTTTTGATAATGCTCCCCTGTTTTACACGTTAGTGCTTACCGTCTGATGATGCGGCGAAATCTGAGTGTCAATTCATCACCTCACTTTTGCACGTTTCGGTTCCTAAATAAGTCGTTATATAAGCGAAATTCAAGTTATATCAAAATTAAAGGTTGTAAATTTGGCGTCTGCTTTAACACACCATACTAAATCACGTTTATCCTTTTGTGGGAGTAAACTTGTTTTCTAATAATATTTTGTAGCGTCTACAATATTAAAAAAATTGTTTAACTTTTATAATATCTATAGTAGTAATCACCATATTACCCTCCAAGCCTATGGTAACGTAGCATAGCTTTGTTGAATCGAAATGAACATTCTGCTGACAGCACAGGAAAGTCTTTTTTTAACTACTTGCATTCGTTCCTTCTATTCAAAAGCCTTATAAAGTATTTTATATTCACAGCCCTTTTACTAAAGACCTTTATGCAGGATGTTTTCGTAAGATATTTAACTAACGGGTGAAAAAGCATGCGCACACAGAAATGGAAATGAAGTCTTACATACATATTGCAATCAAATGTTTATTTTATTTTTAATGAAGCTCGTTCCTTTTCAAGATTTAATAAAAACCGTTTGTAAATGAGTGAGTGTGTGCGTGCGTATGTTGAGAGAGAGAGAGAGAGAGAGAGAAAAAGAGTTAAAGGACTCTCCTCTCTCTCTCTCTCTCTCTCTCTCTCTCTCTCTCTCTCTCTCTCTCTGTTTCCTAAGAAAGATTACGTAACGTCCAAGAGCTGAGTTGGGTGCCGAAAACAGCCAGGCTACATTTAAGTTTATCTATTTATTTTTTTATACTCTAATTTTCTAGGCCGTGAGTATTGATGAAAGTAAGCAGAGAAGAAACTATAACGTGATAGTTCTTCGACTCCATGAGTTAGTAAATTTTACAAAAACGTATTGGCGTTTACGTAACTCCCTGTGAGTACAGGTTTGCACCCTCTGTATAGATTTTGACGTCATCAATGCCAGACGAATATAACGTGATATTTGAGGCAGAATGATTTCGCAAACCCATTTTAATTTTCTGTAAAAGAAAGCTATTGAGATGGCTTTGTCTGTCCGTCCGCTCTCTTTCTGTCTCCCCTCAGATCTTAAAAACTACTGAGGCTAGAAGGCTGCAAATTGCTATGTTGATCATCCATCCTCCAATCATCAAACAGTACCAAATTGCAGCCCTCTAGCCTCAGTGGTTTTTATCTTATTTAAGGTTAAAGTTAGCCATGATCGTGCGTGTGGCACCGCCACAGGTTCCAACAACACAGGCCACCACGGGAGCGGCTAAGAGTTTCACGGGGCGCGGCTGAGAGTTTCGTACATTTTCAAGTCTGTTTCTCTTTTCACTGAATTTTTTTTAACGGGATTCCGTTTCTTCCAAATTTTCTTTTAGCAAAGCCTGACTGTACGCTTCATAAAATCAATGCACTAACCTTTTTGGCTTCAATAATGGAGAGACCAGCGGTGCAAGAGAACATGTTACTGTGTTAGCATTAAGGTTGACGACTGAAATGTTAATCCAATGTTGTTTAATAAAAGGTCATGTCAAAATGACGTTAGTAACAGTTCTCACAAGCACGAACCTACAACAGCAGGAAACTCTTCAGTACTGAGTTTGTGTCATAACGTAAATTGATGACATATAATTTGCGAGGCTATTTTGTTTCTGTAATCAGTTGACCATACAGCCAAAACACTCATCGAAGTGATAATAATAATGCTTTTTATTTTTGCTGTCTTTATTATCATTGTTATTGTGATTATTATTATAAAAAAAATTTTTTCAATTATTCAGTTGCTCTCTTAACTGCAAGGAACATTCCTTATTTTCGAAAACTGGAGAAAAAAAAAACATCGAAACAGAAATCGATTTGTCGATAATGAGGGAAACCAACGAGCACCGTTTGCTCGAATTTAAACTTGAAATCTTTTTCTCGGGAATGCCTCTAGATATATAAATAGAATGCACACTTACACACACATGTACGCACACCCACGCACACACATTATTATATATTGTATATATATATATATATATACATACATATATGAAATTTTTATCACACCGTGATTTATATACAATCATGAAGCTACAAATGTCGCTTAATATCGAAATTCACGCTACCTCGGGATATCTCCGTTAGAGAATTGTCGCCGAAGGGGAATTTATATAAGTGATAAATGGATTGGAATCGTCGGGACACGAGCCCGTGACACGAAAACCTATTCAGCGACTCCAATGGACGTTAACCATTGAGCCATCAAGAGAGGTATAAGTCATATACCGAGATGTTGTACTGCTTTTACCCGTCGTGAGCTGGGAAATGTACTAGCCTCGGTTTTCGTGTCATGGGTTCGTGTCCCGACGATTCCAATTCATTTATCACTTATATAAATTTCCCTTCGGCGACAATTCTCCAACAGAGATAAACCGAGGTAGCGTGAATTTCGATATTAAGTGACATTTGTAGCTTCATGATTGTATATAAATCACGGTGTGATAAAAATTTCAAAATAAGAGCTGCGTGTTCCAAACGTACCAATGAACTGTCATGGCGGAGGTGGGTCATTGCCGAGGCTAGTACATTTCCCTGCTCACGACGGGTAAAAGCAGTACAACATCTCGGTATATGACTTATACCTCTCTTGATGGCTCAATGGTTAACGTCCACTGGAGTCGCTGAATAGGTTTTCGTGTCACGGATTCGTGTCCCGACGATTCCAATTCATTTATCACTTACATAAATTCCCCTTCGGCGACAATTTCCAACGGAGATATCCTGAGGTAGTGTGAATTTCTGATATTAAGCGACATTTGTAGCTTCATGATTATACATACATACATATATATATATATATATATATATATATATATATATATATATACTGTATATATATATATATATATATATATATATATATATATATATATATATATATATATATATATATATATATATATATATATATAGATCCTGTATATAGTAAGCCACGAAGAGTGAAACACTGGAGTAGCTAGGCTTTCAACTTACTTTCCTTTACTCAGTAGACTGCTAAGTAAAAGGAAAGTAAGTCGAAAGGCCTAGCACCACTCCGTCGTTTCACTTTCCTTCGTGGCATTGCCTTTATTAATATATATATTCATCATTACGTTCCATATTTTCGTGATTCAGTTATACGCACATAATACATACATATACATACATACATATATATATATATATATATATATATATATATATATATATATATATATATATATAGTATATATAAAACGGTTTCCCGACGATTTCCATTTATGCAGTGAACTGTGTAAGTGGTTACTAGTTGACTGTGTTTGTTGGGTCACATGCAAGGTGGAAAAGGGCATGTCTTTTGCAATGTCAGTCTACAAGAGCCTTTTAAAATGAATAGTATATATATACCATATATATATATATATATATATATATATATATATATGTATGTATGTATATATATATATATATATATATATATATATATATATATATATATATATATATATATATATATATATATATATATATGTATGTATATATATATATATATATATATGTATATATATATATATATATATATATATATATATATATATATATATGTGTGTGTGTGTGTGTGTGTGTGTGTGTGTGTGTGTGTGTGTAGGAGTGAGCGCGCATTCTGTAAAGAAATTAGCAAAAGTTATTCTTATATTTAATTTCATAAACGATAACATTGAAATTAACAGTTTTGATTGTATCGCAACTGGACTGATAATTTTGTCTTTCAACCTCGAGCGCTTTACTCTTTCATGTAAGGTTCTCACTCTAACCCATGCCAATCACACCAGACTCCTAAGGGCTGCTGGTAAATTGATGATCACTTAATCTGAGAGAGCTTATCACTACCACTTTAGCCTCGACTGAAAACATTTACATTTTTGCCTAAGTGGAAGACGTACATATTATTTCCAGGGCACCCCAGTGAACCATCATGCGACCTTTTTTTTGTTCTCAGATTCAAAAGAATGTTTGACATATTTGTTCAGATGAAAGAATAGACTATAAAGCAAGACAAATGTTCATAAGTCCCATCAACGCTAATTTCACCTCCACATCTCTCCGTTAAATTGGTATTTCTTACCATTAATAGGTCAGAGGGACATAAATATTTCCCCCCAAAATTGTTATTACACGTCATTAGCTCTCTCTTTCGCCATTAGTTGACAGGAGGGTCCAAATCACCCAATGAAAACTTTGATTCATTCTTAGACGTAATTTTATTGGAGGAGAATTTCGCCAGAGGGCGATAATAAGAAGGGCAGGAATTTTATGGAACGCTTCAGGATAAGTCATGGCATTATGTTTAAATAAGCTTACTAATTAAGGACATTTCAGCTTTATTTCAAGATGGCTCATGGATTTTTAAAGAAAACAAATCAAGGATAAAAGGAGTTTTGTGACAGAGTTATGACAAAGGAAAAAGCTCTAGTGGTCGCAAATGAATAACGGAATGTATCTTTTATAAAGATAAGAACTGTATTACCTCAAAAGAAGTAAATATTAAGGAAAAGTTTACAAGTGAATCTCATTGGAGAGCAATAAACTTCAGAAGTAATGACTTCACAATTTGAAGAAACTTATAGCTTCTCTGTAGGATTTACCATTACTATTTAAAAATGATGTATTCTTTCAGCTTTAAACATTCATTTTGTGATGTATTATTAATGATATGTGGCAGGTTTTTTTTTGTTTTTGTTTTACGTCAGATCAGTGTTTTATCTATTGTGTGATCAGGGTGACTTTCGTTTTTCACAGTGAAAGTAGTTTGTGTAAAGAAAATGAGATTTTTTTATCAGTTTTTTGTTTTTGGTATGCATGCTAAAGTGAAATCATTAAAGGAAAAATTATTTAGCTTTACCATATAAAATCTACATCTAACGTTAAATACTTTTATATCTCTAACAAACACTGACAAAAAAATCTAATTTGCTTCACAAAACTACTTTCACCATACAAAGTCATCCTAGCCACGTAAAAGATAAAACACTGATACGAAGGAAAAAAAAATCCTACCACACTCAGTAGAAATATTTCACAAAATGAACTTTTTTATCTAAAAATTCTTTTATGCTTATAGAATAATGATAAATTCCACAGAAAAACTTAACGTTCCTTCGAATTGCGAAGCCTTCATGAGAAGCAACAACCAGTGGCGTGGCGAGGGAACTGATGCAAGCGGCAATTAAACATAAGAGCAACGCAGTGAGGTATATCAAAGATGGGGCAAGAGCCGCCTTATAAAGTTAAGTTTTAATTAGAATACCCCCAATCGACAAAACAAACAATTTTTTACTTTCATAGAAAAATATACTTTCAAAATTAAAATGTATTTTGTTTTATAAAGACGAAACATTATATAATAATATATATATATATATATATATATATATATATATATATATATATATATATATATATATATATATATATATTACACACATACATACATACATACATACATACATACATATTATACACACACATACACACACACACACACATATATATATATATATATATATATATATATATATATATATATATATATATATATATATATATATATATAATAATGTGTGTGTGTGTGTTTGTATGAGGAAGTTGCAGTTGTATTAGAACAAAATACTTTCTTCAAAGTGACATAAGTGATATTCCGTTTTTGTAAAACATATGTGTATATATATATATAGAGTGTATATATATATATATATATATATATATATATATATATATATATATATATATATATATATATAAATCATATATATATGTATATATATATTATAATGTGGTTGTGTGTGTGGGTGTTTGTACTGTATAAGTGAGGAAGTTGCAGTTGTATTAGAACAAAATAGTTTCTTCAAAGTGACCTAAGTGATATTCCGTTTTTGGAAAACTTTGAGAAAAATAGTCTCTATAGAAAACTTTCCCTCCAGAAGAAATTCCTATCTCAAACGTAAACTCCTTTTTATCTCGTAAGTTAAAGAAAATATTTGAATAGCCCGCAAAGAAAACACAGCCTTTCCCCACAAAAGAAAACGATATATTAAAAAAAGAAATGACAGAGGAAGACGGCTGCGAAGTGACCAGTTTTTTTTTTTTTTTTTTTACTGTAAACATAATTATAAGAATAAGGAGGCGCTCCCTTCATGCAGAGACGGACGTGGGCGTAGGGTGGTGTGGTGGGGGTTGTTGGGAGGGGGGGCGCCACAGCCAATACCACAACTAGCCCAAACCCGAAGAAAACGATAAAAGGAGTGGGAAGGCGAAAGTGTGAGGCTTTACCCTAAGAAATTAAAAGACTTACCTCCTAAAGCATAGGAGATTATATGGATTATGAAGACATGGAAGCAGGTAGGCAATTGCAAAGTTTACTAGGAAGGGAGATTGAATGAATCACTGAATCGTGCAATCTCAGGATTACAATTTCCACCTATATCATGTGAGAAGAGGTTGCCTAACAAGTGTTATGAATCTATTTGAGAAGAAAATGCTTCTTTATTGAGTCATCTATTAGTTACTTCAGTGCATCATAAATGTTTGTCAAATCTACGAAAAAGTCCCATCACATGCCCAGATAAAAAAGTGTCCCTTAAAGAGTAGTGTTCTTCTTGAACACTACTCTATTATATTTGAAAATTGCCTGATTCATATCTGTCTAGAGCTGAGAGGAAAAATAAATTCATACAGAAAAATGGATATTGTTTTTCTTTGAAAAAAAATCCCCCTAAGCTTTTAAAAGGAATGAAAACGGAAAACTTATAAAAAAAAACTTTGGTACTGTATGTCAATATTGGCTAGTCTTTCTCCGTGAACTTTTCAATCAGCTATTTTCTGCTTTTTTATTCGGTTGAATTTTTCCTTGTACTGTAAATGTTTGTTTACGTTAATTCAAGATAACATAGCATGTTAGCCTGTCTAGAATAAAATGAATTAGATTATTTGCTTGATTGAAAATATCGAGGAATTCAAATAAAATTTACTGATCACATTCACCAAACTTCTTTTGTTTAAATACCGCGAGGAACTCGTAAGTATTTGCATCGGCGAATTCATGCAACGTAACAAAATTAGAGCATTCAGTGTGTAAAGCACCATTAATAAAACACACGCCACATTTAACTAAATGAAATTAGTTTTCTAAATGGTTTCAGACCCTCAGAAATAGATGATGTTATGTTTTGTGTCAGTGTGTTTAAGAGAGAGAGAGAGAGAGAGGAGGGGGGGGGGGAACCAGATTGTCTGCGCTTTGGAGAGGGTGAAAAATGGATTATGTTCGAGTTTATCTCTCATTCTATATTCATATGTTTTCGGCTGTTCATGGGATGGAAGAAAACTCATTTTCCTGTCGCTGTAAAACTCCACAGGAAATTAAGGAATCCTTCATACATATGAACAAGGACTTGACAAGTATTAGCTTCTCTCTCTCTCTCTCTCTCTGCGTGTGGTTTTTTTTTTTGTCTTTTTTTTGTGGGGGGGGCGGCTCTGTATGTGTGTCTCGCTCTCACTGCCAGTTTTTCTCAGTCTTCCCTTATATTTTATTTACTGTCTTTCTTCTTCAGTGGTCAAAGTCAGGTTTCTTGTCATTTCCCGATTCGTCTTTTTTTCAGTTTCATTTCCGCTTATACAGACATGGTTTGGAAACGGATATTCGATTCTAAAAATTAGCAAAAACATCAAAGTAGGAAAAACATGCTAATATGCAATAACCCTTTGATGTCAGCTAATTAGTAAATGGCTCTTCAGTTCTCAATCGATTTGCGGTCCATGAGATTTTTATCATCACGCATATTCTTAATATCGTTGGCTTAACGAGCAAGCACGAATTGACAAGGAGCGTCACCGGATAAGGAACCAGAATTTTTTTTGGGGGGTGAGCGGATTGGGGGGAGAAAGGCTGAAGTTAGCACACCTTAAGTGCTTTCTAATTTTTTTCTTTTACCTTTGATGTTGCCTTCCCTTTATTTTACATATTTTCTTGATCTCACAAATGTCGATTTTCCCGCTGTCAGAAGATATACTATCAAAGTTTCAGATTTAAAAGTCATCCATCTTAATAAATGAGTTTTGCATCACATGTGTTATCATAAGTTGGAAATAACCACTAGAATTTTTCACATAAATGTAGGAATGAGGCCGATTATTCAGAAACATTCTCATAGCTGAAAGTAAACAACCTAAATGTATTTTTAGAAATGATTAGAAGCATTAGGAACGAAATATTCGTTCGTTAAAGTATGAATATACTAATATCGAAACCAGCGAAAATGAAAATAACAGAACACCATTGTTGGCTGCGACAAAATTACAAATACAATTACAGATACTTTTTAATTAGCAAGAAAAATAAAAAAAAAACAATATCAGAAGCAATACCGGCAACTAATCACACCCATTTACAACAGTTATATACAGAAAATACTCAAAATATTCATTATCACCCTCCCGCAGTTCCCAAACCAAAAAGGATATTGAATCCAACTTAAAGTCTAACCATTTCTTGGATCTTTCCGCAAAGTCAAAGTGAAATTTATCAGAAATTTCGCAAACAAATAAACAGCCTCAGTCAAATACATAATCTTCCGTCCTATTTACTATGAAGAAATGACAAAGAGATTATGATACCAGAAAGAAATAAAGTAGAAAAATGCATAAGATTCGTCCCCGGACGCTCATCAGGGCCAGATATACGTATTAGGAACTTTTAATGGTCAGTTAATAGAGCCATGGCCTCAGGTCCGAAACATCAAATAGGGCTTATCTGCACAGAAGATGAGACCCGGACCCGCGTCGTTGGTCGGGTTATTTTTTAATTAACTGCTATTGGCATTACATGCCGTGTAATCACATACGACAGTCCCATTAGTACCATAGGCAATATGGGTTTATGAATCGGCAGGTTCAGGACTGAAGATTGCTACGAAATGAGAGCCTGCTCTCTCTCTCTCTCTCTCTCTCTCTCTCTCTCTCTCTCTCTCTCTCTCTCTCAGCCGATTCTGGACTGAGCAGAGCTATTAAATGAGAGGTTCCCCTCTCAAAGGACAAATACATACACTCTAAAATGTCATCTAGTTCCATTATCATCTATTATTTTTTTAAGCATGCTCTTAACGACTGGCTTCACACACACACACACACACACATACACACACACACACACATATATATATATATATATGTATATATGATGTAGGTATATAAATATACAAATTTAGTTGCTGACTTCTTGCACTGTTTCTGTATATTCATGTGATACTTTTAAGGTTGCAATAAGTTATACTGTATAAAGAGCTACGATAAATCGCGTTCAGGGACGAATTATACGTAATAAACCTAAATTTATAAAGCTACATCTATGATATCAGATAGATAAAAGCGAACAAATACATTAATACGCATATATAAGGCTTCTTACATTAAATAGCAGCATTTGAAAATTTCGGCCAAAATTTTAGAAATTCAAATTCAAGAAAAAAGATTCACCGACAAGAACCAGTTAGACAAGAGACTAACTTGTTTTCCTTTCGCTCAGGAGTCCTTGGTTACTAACGTTCATTCTCGTAGTCGCGAATCCAGTCGCTGACGTTTGGGAGTCCGGGAGGGTCGTTCTCTGCTGTTTTTTGGAATTTACGGTTTTTGGTGCACAAAGACTGCTATACAGACGCCTTGCGGGCTTCAGTGGGTTGTGTTTTGACTGGTGAATGTGTATTTGCTTCATTATTGTTGATACTGCCGTTTTCCTAGGTTTCTACGTGATGGTTCAGTGAGCAGTAAGTATGTTATCTTAATTTTTTGGTATTTTCTGATGCGTTTTTCGACTTGGTGTTATTTTCAGTGTAATGTTCTCCGTAATTTTAGAATTATAACTTAGAATCTGGGGTTGGTGGTTTTAATGTTTGACAATGCCTTCGGTAATAGGTATGTTTGAGGTAATATATTAATTGCCGTGGATAGGTAGATAATCTCCAAGCTGAAGTTAAGAACTTGATGTTCATCCTTACGTGCGAATTTTCTGGTGTTCAGAGCTAGACTGGGTGATTTTTTAAGTAATTTTTTAATTATTGTGATTTCTCTTTACTCGTAATTAAGGTATTTTAAATTAAAGGGATATAAAGAGTATACTGACAATTCAAGTGACCTTGATTAGTACTGTAGTTAGTATTCACAAGTGTGTGTAAAATGGTTTAACCTGTGCTTCAAAGGTTGCTTTATTCCTATCTCACGTTATAGGAATCTTGATGTAAGGAATTCAATTTTCAGATTTTAAGTCCTTGAATTCTGTAATACTCCTAATTCATAATTATTAGTCTGGTGAGCTTTAAAAGCCATTATTTAGTTTTGTAGCCTATTAAAATTTGGCGATCCATGTTGTTAAGTTATTGCTGTATAGTGTATCTTTATTTTTTTGGTAATTCTAAGCCGGCTGTCCGCGGTGAGCTAGACTATGGCAATTGACGTTTTCCTATGTTATTTTACTTCCTTTAGAGGAATTTAAAGTAATATTTTGTCGGCCGGCTGTAACTAAGCTGTCATTGACCTTTGAAGACTACGACGATTGTATTACCTAACGTGGGGTAGGTCTAAGCCGGCATTCAGCGGCAAGCCCCCACCTCCATAGCTAATACGGCAAAATTGTAACCAGTAAACTCCCTAAAAATACCAACCTAACGTACTCTAGAGGTGTTTACTGTTACAATTTTGCCATATTAGTTACGGAGGGGAGGTGGGGGGCTTGTTATGGAAGCCGTCGGTTTAGGACCTACCCCGCTAGGGTACTTAAGTCGTGTAGTCTTCAAAGGTCAATTACGGCATATTTACAGCCGGCCGACAAAATATGACTTTAAATTCTTGTAGCAAGTAAAATAACATAGAAAACGCCAATTGCCACAGTCTAGCTCACCGCGACAGCCGGCTTAGAATTACCATTTTTTTGTTATAATTTTGTTTTTCATCAGTTTAGTTATTTAACTTATTTACTCCTTACGTTACTCACTAACAAAGCTTTATCTAACGTTGCCCACATTAACAAAGGTTTATCTAGCTTTTAAATTTGCGCAATTAAAGTTTTAAATGTTAACGGAGTTGAAATACACTGCCGCATGAGTGCACATTAACATAGTACTGCTGGGTTTAAGTTTATTATAAAATAACAACGCTTATTAGTAATTTTCTTAAAATTTTACATAACGGTTTCTTACAAATTTTCTTAAGATTATCAGCCAGTAATGGGTTGGTTATACTGGTAACATGGATTTCAGTGGCTTCTATAAGTTGGCTGGTAAACACTTAGGTTGGTTGAAGTGTATCGGTTGAACTCGGTCGTGATTACTTAAATTCTTTTTCCAATTTCCCAGAAAAGTCCACCTTTGCCGGGGTGGCTGCGCAGCCTGTCAGGCAAAGGTTGGCTAGGGATGTGCATGGCAGACTTAGGTTGGTTGAAGTGTATCGGTTGAACTCGGTCGTGATTACTTAAATTCTTTTTCCAATTTCCCAGAAAAGTCCACCTTTGCCGGGGTGGCTGCGCAGCCTGTCAGGCAAAGGTTGGCTAGGGATGTGCATGGCAGACTTAGGTCTGCCGTGTACATCCTGATTAAAATCAAAAAGCTCAAATATTTTATTTTTTATTGCTTTATGGGTTTAAAAGTTCAAATGACTTTAAGGGATTTAGGGTTGTCCAAGGTTTGAGGCTAGCTGGAACTGAAACCATGGATTTCAGTATGTTTTTGGAAATATATATACTGTTATTTTGGGTTAGCGAAGTGTTAGGTCATAGGTAATTGACTAGTTTTGACATCCTTATTTTTCACATTGTGTTAATGTATGTCATGTTACCCAGTGGAGTTTGGGTTGTATAGTCATTCTTACATACAATCCTATCCTATCCCTCTCCCCATCTCCCTGTATCCCTCCCCTCCCTCCCCATCCCTCCCCATTCCTCCCCTCCCGTGTTCGTATGAGAGAGCACTCACGGTTTTGTTGATTGGCTTGCCGTGTGTACTCGCGCGTCACTTTTTTTTTTTTTTATCGAAATCATAGGCTTCTGTCTTTAGTGAGTAGTATCTTTGACATCTTGTTTAGAATGCCGTTTTTAGATTTTAAATTAGACCATCGTTTAATCTATCCTAAATGTTTTACAAAAATTTAACTTCTCAACTGTTTTAGGGTCTTTGCCGTAGGTTTTGGCTTGTCAGTACACAGTATTTAAGTAAAAGATAAATTATCTATTGGTTTGGCTACAGAGATTAGTAGCCGTATTACTTTTTAAATATAGTCAAGTCTTTGGAAAGGTGACTAATAAAGTAATATAGGGTTTTTTCCTCGGCATCCACAAATTTTTTCTCAAATTTTAGTGCCAGGAATTGGATTATTTGTATTAAGCTTTAAGAATTTTCAACAGGTCAGGCTATGAAAGTGACCTTGTAGAAATGGTGCAGACAAGGTCGTCTTTGCTTTGGTACTGGTATATACTGTGAAGAGCAATGTTCCCCTTTAAGAAAATTTCTTACAAAATTACTTTTGTTTTTAAATTTTGCAGGCTGAAATGACAAATTGTTCCAAACTAACAGATAATTTGCTTCCGAAACTGTGGATTACTGATGGACTTTGGGCTATGGAAGCTGTCAGTACGGTAGCGGTCCTTTTGCAACTGCATCTTTTGGCACTGAGGATTACTATTTCCATGTGTTCACAATAGCTGTGATGTCCGGCTTATCTTGTAAACTTGTAATCTGCTAATTTAAATTTTAAGTTTCTTGATAAATAAACTTAACCTGTACCGAGTCATTTTTCTTTTAGTTTCTGCGGATGAAAGTGATATTGAATCTCTTACTTTGAAGGGTTTGAGATCTAGATTGAATAAAATTTTAAGTACAATTTAAGTACAAAAAATTGTAACTGGTATTACAATTATGACATGTGAGCAGAAATATAGTTTTAGTAAAGCATTCCATGTTGAGTTAACGTGGGTAATGCCAAGAGTTTTAAATATGAAGGAACTTTAGCATTATAAAGCTAAAACTATTGTTGAAAAACTTGGCTTGCGCATTTAAGGTTAATTTTGCAAAAATTAAACATTTTCAGGAGTAAATTGAAAGCGAAATACTTTATTTTTGAATACATCACTAATCTTGAAAGACCCTAACCATATATTGATTATGGGAAGACCACGATTGACGTATTCTTGAATACATCACTATTCTTGAAAGACCATAGCCATAAATTTTATTATAGAAAGAAGACCACTATTGACGTAAGTGGCTCTGTAGACTCTTGATAAACCATAACTCGAGTCACGGTTCTGCATGACATTGTCTTTAAGCAACTAAATCCAAATCTTTGGGTTCTTAAATACACAGGGCAATCAGCTTTGTCCTTCCTTAGTCTTCTCTACTTACCGGGGCAACTAAGTAGTGTTTACATGATCATAGCAACTTATCAGGTGGTTGTTGCATATTAGTGATAATGGTTTTAGTTCTTAGTGAACTGTTGTCTCGCTGTCGAGCCAGTTCCTGTCAAGTTATCAATAAGCAGCCGACTCTTATCCTGGGATGAGCCTCTTAATGATAAAAAGGCATAAGTGACGCAGCAGACACTTATCCTGAGATGAGCTCTTAACGATAAAAAGGCATAAGTGACACTAAAAGGAAAAATTCGCCCTTAATTTCTGGAGATGCGTTCAGTTTCATCGGCTTTGCCATTAATTATTACGCACCGAATCGGAAGGAAATCAGAATTGAGAGTTTGTTGCATAATTAACGTGAGGCCACAGTTGGTCCCTATTACCTTCATACTGAAGTTTGCCTGAAATGGAATTTTAGCTGTACTGTAATAGCCTTCCATTACCATTAGCGTATAGGTTAAAATATTGCATTTATGTCCCTGAAACTATTTTAACAAATTCAAGTATACAAAAAACTTCCTGTAACAAGATATGAAAGCCTGTGAAGTTGAATGATAAAACGCAGATGTTTTACACTAACGACAGTGTTAATGAATGAGCATTAAAAGCATCCTGGTTAAAGTTATAACTCCTTAACGCCAGAGAGGTTAAAATTTTTACGTAAAGAAAAGCTACAGTGGTAATGAATCTGTATAAACTGAATTGCCATAAATGACCCGGTATAGTAATTTGGCAAATATCTCACTGGTACCGGAGGTCCAAAAGTATATCAAAATGATTGCTCTGTGGTGTATTTGGTAACAGCCTTTATGGGAGAAAGTATTAAGGTTTCGTTTCGACTAAAAGAGGCAACTTTGGTTAGAAACTTAGAAGTATGAGTGCATTCAAGTTTGAGGCTTAATACAAGCTTTAGTTCGAATAGTGAACATGTGAGGGCATGATGTCTTATATTGAAGGAACGCGAGGACGGCCGGTATGTTGGGTAATTTTGGGTTTATTATTCTGAATGGTTGCAGATACTGACTAGTATCAGATTATCTCTTAATGCTGATACGTAAGAGATGCATATCTGAATGTAAGACACCTCGTGCTAGGTCATCTTGATAATAAACAGGTTTGGAAAGTAGGTTTAAATGCTACAGAATACCGTGAAAGCACAAATCAGAATTGTGGCAATAAATGGTAAACTGAATACAGTAAAAAAAAAAAAAAAAAAAAACTAAAAAAAAAACTGACAAAACTGTATAGTGCCCGGCCGACACGAGTAGTTTGCTTGTCAATGGGCAAAACGTATGGATAAACCAGCGAATTGGCCTGTGCCCGTAGTTAACCTAAATCGCAGGCTATTCACAAGACCTTGCTGATACTTTATTAGACTACCCACTCAGTAGTGATACTAGTGAGCACAATGTCACAGGCATATCAGACTGTCATTTCCCGATGGGGGCACGTCCTTCCGGGATTTTTTTCCTTACAGTGTATACATAAGTTGCACTGAGAAAAAGAACTTTAGTCAACAGTGCTAACTGGTTTAGAAAAACTCAAATATGAGTGTGACAATCAGGCGTACGCGCGTTATTATACCAAATTATTGTCTAGTTGCCGCTCACACCAAACCTTCAAGGGAAGTTTGCAAGAAGGGCGGACATACGTGAGCAACAAGATTGAAAACAAGATGAAGAGAAAGTCTATGATAGATAATCTGCTTACACATAATCTCGAGACATTTTAAAATAAAAGCCAGGTTTTATATGCCCGTGCGCTTTTGTACTTTTCATTTTTAGTTCCTGTTAGTGAATTGGTCCAGTAGTTTAGAAGACGTGTCCCAAATTCAAGTAAATTTTCTTTCGAAGAGGCCATAGGGAAGAACCCAGCGTTAACTAGCTCAGAAGAGGGGGCGAACAGGAATGGGAATAGATAACGATGGATAGATGGAAAATAAAAAAAAATGGGAAAACCGAAGTACGAAGAGAAAACTACGAGTTCTGTATCGTTCGTTGAAATTTTAGATAAGGTTTTTTTTTTTATAGCTATTTTTTGTGAGTTATGCTCTGCATTATCTTGAAATTTGGCAAGATGCAGATAGTGGTGATTATATATGAAACAATTTTCTGAACAGAAAAAAGCAAATGTGTAAGAGAATTGTTACTAAAACAGATTTCAGACCAGAAAAAAGTACGTGTAGAGTTTTTAAATACCGCAGTGAACCAAAACGCGTAACACATTGAAGCCATTATCACCTAAAATCCATATTTCATTTTCGAATTGACATAAAAATCACCAATCTGGAAGCTAGTAATGATAGTGATTAATAGTAGCAGATTCCATACAAGTAACAGGTTCAACCACCAGCGCATTGCCATTAATGATAGAGATCAAACTTTTTGAGGTCATTTACCACTGTCAGAGTATTGTTTTTTTAATAGGTTAGGTCACTAATTATTATTGCAATTACTAATATTAGCAACGTCCAGAGGAACGAACAGAAAACCCATGAATTATCTGGCAAGCTTAATTGATTAATTGATTTAGTTTTCTGGCGTCAACGTCACTGACAACGATAGCAAGCCTAAACAATATAGAATGCTACATTAAAAATGAAGCAAAAAAAGGGACCTCGTAAATGACGGATTTAAGAAAATATGTATAAAAAATGTGCGAACGGACGTTAGATCTCAGATCCAACTACATTGGAAGCGTAGAAGAAAGTAGTAGGCTTCAAGAAGTTAAGGGACTATGCTATGGATTTAGTAGTTTGTTGCTCGTTACTATTTTCATAACAGTATTCACCAATATGTCGTACGACCATTTACTTAGAGTTTTCAACGGCTGTTACGTTAGAGCCTCAAAACGTTAGTTTGAAGGCTGAATGTACTTGATTCTGCTGAGAGAGAGAGAGTGTGCATGCATATGTACTTAATTCTGCAGAGAGAATGTGCATGTGTACTTAATTCTGCAGAGAGAGAGAGAGAGAGAGAAAGATTTGCACTTAATTTTAGTATGATAGAGAGAGAGAGAAACTGTACTTAATTCTGCAGAGAGAGAGAGAGAGAGAGAGAGAGAGAGAGAGAGAATATTGCTTTTATAGGCGAGTTAATGATAAAATCAAAATTTCCATAAGCCCACTATATCCATGATAGCGTCATTTTATTTTAAATTGGTATATGGCAATTTGTATTCGGTGTCTGGTCGTTGGGGTTATGGGTTGACAGATTGGTAATTCGGTGGCTAATTGATAGGGGAAACAGGCAGAACCACATATTGTTCTCGCCACAAAAAAGAAAAATGTAATTTCGGAAATGTTTTTCCTTTATGCGTCATTGGATCTTTGTCATAACAAAAACTGCTTTTGCATTGCTGCATCATTATGCTTCACGGATTCAAAATTAGTCATACCTTGTCTTAATAATCATCCTCATATCACAGGAATAGAGAACACGTTCTTTAATACCATGGGGAAATTTATTTCAACAATCTGAAGTGATTGTTTCTTGAAAATATTTTCATAAAATACACCTTTTATATCATTCTCTCTCTCTCTCTCTCTCTCTCTCTCTCTCTCTCTCTCTCTCTCTCTCTCTCTCTCTCTCGTTTCGGGAATGTGAAACGGTATTCCTGAATTTTTTGCTCTGTCCTAAAAGTAATCCTTTGATATATTGTTTCGGCTTTACTGGGAGACAGAGAGCATACACAGCAGACACGTTATATATATATATATATATATATATATATATATATATATATATATATATATATATATATATATATATATATATATATATATATATATATATATATATATATATATATATACACACACACACACGTGTGTGGTGTGTGTAACTGCTTGAGAGAAGTCTTATATAAAAGCTAATGGCTGTAGTGGATTGATGTATCTTGATTTGATTTTTTCCAGTTTTTCGATAACGTAAATAGAAAGTCATTCCCTGTAATTTTTTCCATAAAATTCTCACTACATATTTCGCAAAGTGCATTGTCCATGTCTTCGCCCACTTTTTGTAGAGTAATGAACAAAAGTTCTTGTCGACTGGGGTAGGTCACAGTCCAGGGGAAGACTTGAATGTGAATTAAAACTTTGTCCCAGAGTACTTTCCAAAAACGTCAAGGTCCTTCTCTCATGAAATCACTCCTTTATGGGGAAAGGAGACACCTACGTGTGTGCACGCACGTTATATATACATACATGCAGATGCATAAATATATATTTGTACATATTGTATATATGAATATACACACAATATATAATTATATATATATATATATATATATATATATATATATATATATATATATATATATATATATATATATATGTTAAAAGTGTGTAGGTTAAAGCATAGCGACAATAACCAACCCAGCGCGAACATCGTTCCCATTTATTTTTCTATTTGTTTTACCCCTTTTACGGCGGCACTGTTGCAGGGGTTCGCTTTCTATTCCAGGATATGAAATTACGCCGTTTAAATGTTGCCATTTTCGCTGTGTATAATAAAATCGGACTAATGCGTAAATATTTCTCTTGTGTTCCACGGTTTTTTTTTCTTTTGTATTTTTTTTTTTACTCTTGCATGGGGTATTGTTAAAAGAAAATACTGCTCTTTTCCCTTTTGACGTACCAGTATTTTTAGAAGCCTCGTGATTTTTTTAGACCTTTGGTTCTCTTCTTTAAATTTTTTTTTTTTTTTGTAGTCGAGGTTTTTTAAACCTCGGTATTTGACAAGTGCAGTTACGTCGATGAAAAGCATGAGGGATAAGTTATTCTTATAATTATTTGCAGCTTATTATTCTTTCTTACTATTATTATTCTTCATTCGTGGTTATTATCATTTTTATCACTTATGCAATCAGTAGTTGCCGATATGTATTTATATATATGTATATGTATATATATTTATATATGTATATGTATATATATATATGTATATATACATATATATATAGTTGTATTCTTCTCAATCACGAAGATAAAATATCTCGATATACTCTACAATGAAAACGAAGGAGAAACTGAAGAGGGGAAAAAGGAAATAGAGTTCTTAATTTGTCCCAACAGTTTCGCCTTCCATCAGGCCTCTTCCGGGGAACTTTATTGACTAATCAGTTTAAGAAAAACATATACCGGACATGTTTCCATTTGACATAACACATAAACAAGTAAAAATGGTTAACGGTGCTTACAACTGTCACAGGATAATATAAAATATAAATTGTCTACTACATACTTCGTCCAACAGAAAAGGTTAAGTCTAATGAGGCTAAACAGGTAATTAAGTGAATACCAAAATCAATATATTTCATAATTTGTACTGGTTTTTCATGATATGTAGAAAGACTGGGTCTGTCTCGAACAAACCTTTACTGCCATTAAAGTTGTTTTCACTGTATTGAATACATGCCGTTCCCCGCTCTTTCTACATATCATGAAAGACCAGTACAAATTCTGTAATATATTGGCTTAGGTATTCACTTAATTACCTGTTTAGCCTCATTAGACTTAACCTTTTCTGTTGGACGAAGTATGTACTAGACAATTTATATTCTATATTATCCTGTAACAGTTGTAAGCACCGTTAACCATTTGTGGTTGTTTGTTTTATGTAAGTGTTGAAGTCAAATGTAAACATATGTCCGGTATACGTTTTTCTTAAACTGATTAGTCAATAAAGTTCTCCGGAAGAGGCCTGATGGAAGGCGAAACTGTTGGCACAAATTAAGAACTCTATTTCCTTTTTCCCCCTTCGGTTTCTCCTTCGTTTTCATTGTGGAGTACATCGATATACAATATATACATATATGTATGTATATATATATATATATATATATATATATATATATATATATATATATATATGTATGTATATATATATATATATATATATATATATATATGCATGTATATATGTATGTATATATATGTATATATTCATGTATACATATATGTATATATACATATATATTTATATGTATATACACATATTACATATATATAGACAGATACATAACATTCAAATGAAGTAAATAAGGGTGCAAGTACTTACGATTTAAGATATGATACTGTATATATCAGGCAAAACAAATTCGAGAAAAAATAGGTAACTTAACGTTAGTCAGATTAAAAAGAAGTCCTTTAAGCGCTAAGGCCTAACTCACTTGAAGCAAGAGACAAAAAATAGTGGGAAATAGGATTTAAAAATACATGAACAGAGAAATGGATAAACTTATGTTAGAAGGGTTAAGGGAAAAGAGATCAAAAGAGAGAGAGAGAGAGAGAGAGAGAGAGAGACATCGCTCCATCTAGACGTAGAAAAACAGTCTGTGTTTGAGTTTACTCTCATCTGATATTCATGCGTCTTCACACGGTCATGGGAGGGGATAAAAACCTAATTTCCCCGACGCCGACGAAACTCCCCAGGAAACAAAGGATTCTCTCATATATAAACGCAGACTTTGTCATTATTTTGCTTTCATTCTTTTCTTCTGTACGATCTCTCTCTCTCTCTCTCTCTCTCTCTCTCTCTCTCTCTCTCTCTCCTCTCTCATATATATCTACTGTATATGTGTGTGTGTACCTTTACATCTCTCTCTCTCTCTCTCTCTCTCTCTCTCTCTCTCTCTCTTATTGGTTGCCCATCGATGGTGATGTAAGCCTGTCCTATGGTTTTTTCCATCTTCCTCGTCCTCCTCCTCCTCCTCCTCCTCTTCTTCCTTATGTCTTTTAAGCGAGACAAACAACCAAGCGAGAAAGTCCGGGCATGAATTTTCTTCTTTTGATAAACGAAGGTCAAAGGCTTCCTCGAGCCTCTCTCCTCAAACGAAGACATAAAAGACTGAGGGAAAACACAAAACCTCCTGTTTTCAACTCTTCATCAGTGGCTTCTCAATTCTTGTTGAAAGTCGATCTGTGCGGGTTCGAAGAAGAGTTTTCGTACCACCTCGTTCTCAAGGATGTTCGATTCTCGTCCTTGTTTTTTCCTCCATTTTTATTATTTCCCGTCTTGCCAGGTAAATGCCGGCCTCGAGCCATGAGAAGATAGGAGAGCTAAGCGCAGTAGGGTTAACGCTCCTGCCTTTTGTGGTGCTGTTGAGGTATCTTCGAGCAGCATCGTGCCTGGTCTCGTTTAATATTTTTTTTTTTTTTTACCTTTTTCCTTCATCTTGTTTTGTCCGTCACATTTCGACCTCAAGCCTGGAAAGCAGAGGGCTGGTTAACGACCCCTGCCTTGTTGAAAGAGACATCGTTTCTAGGGTATTCTCACTCTACTTCGTATGTTTTTTTTTTTTTTTTTTTATCTTTTTTTCACCATGTTTACACCACCGTGATGTGACAGGTGAAAGCATAGACTGTAACACGTTCCTTACATCACTGGTCTCTCGTTCAGTGAAGTTAATCACCAGGAGTCGGGTAAAAGGTGCCATTTGGCGTCCTGGCGTCCTGAACATTTGGCGTCCTCAAGAAAGGGTGTCATTTGGCATCCTCAATTATTATTATTATTATTATTATTATTATTATTATTATTATTATTATTATTATTATTATTATTTTTATATTTTTGCTGAAGAAAATAACATGCATATATAAAAAAAAATTATGTAGTAGGGTAAAAGGTGCCATTTGGCGTCCTGGCATCCTGAACATTTGGCGTCCTCAAGAAAGGGTGTCATTTGGTGTCCTCAGTTATTATTGTTATTATTATTGTTATTATTATTATTATTATTATTATTATTTTTTTTTTTTTTTTTTGCTGAAGAAAATAACATGCATATATAAAAAAATTATGTAGTAGGGTAAAAGGTGCCATTTGGCGTCCTGAACATGTGGCATCCTCAAGAAAGGGTGTCATTTGGCATCCTCAGTTATTATTATTATTATTATTATTATTATTATTATTATTTTTATATTTTTGCTGAAGAAAATAACATGCATATATATAAAAAAAATTAAGTAGTAGGGTAAATGGTGCCATTTGGCGTCCTGGCATCCGGAACATTTGGCATCCTCAAGAAAGGGTGTCATTTGGCATCCTCAATTATTATTATTATTATTATTATTATTATTATTATTATTATTTTATTTTTTGCTGAAGAAAATAACATGCATATACAAAAAAAATTATGTATAAGTAGGGTAAATGGTGCCATTTTGCGTCCTGAACATTTGTTAGTAGGGTAAAAGGTGTCATTTGGCGTCCTCAAGAAAGGGTGTCATTTGGTGTCCTCAATTATTATTATTATTATTATTATTGTTTATTCTATTTTTATATTTTTGCTGAAGAAAATAACATGCATATATAAACAAAAATTATGTAGTAGGGTAAAAGGTGCCATTTTGCGTCTTGAACATTGTTAGTAGGGTAAAAGGTGCCATTTGGCGTCCTGGCATCCTCAAGAAAGGGTGTCATTTGGCGTCCTCAATTATTATTATTATTATTATTATTATTATATTTTTGCTGAAGAAAATAACATGCATATATAAAAAAGAATATGTAGTAGGGTAAAAGGTGCTATTTTTCACCTTCCAAATTTTTTATCTAAATATGTATTTGTCCGTGTAGTTTGGTGACATATCACACATGCACGTACACACACACACACACACATATATATATATATATATATATATATATATATATATATATATATATATATATATATATATATATTACTAAAAGGACCTCATTCAAACTGGATGGTATCTAATGGAGTTTTTATTCAAAAAGTTACAAGCTTTCTTGGACAAACAGTCCACATTATCAAGTATCCGTACAATGAGCAAACGCATAGTCCGGCTGTATTTATATCTGTGTGCTGGGTACTTTTAATCCTATAATCGCCTAGCTCTTCCTGTGTGACCTCCACCCTCTCTTGACCTTGGTCTTTCTCTGATCCCTGGTTCCAGATGTCCGTTTTCCGTGCGTTCTCTTGCGTTTTTTCTTCGTTTCCTTGCTACTGTGGAGTATACGATTTTTCTAGATATGCTGTCTTCAAAGCCGTTTCCGGTGTTCCCTGCCATCGTGTTGTTGGCGCAAGTTAAGAAGGCGTTCTCTACAACCAGTCTAGATGTTTTGTTGGTGTTCCTGTACAGAAAACTCATATTTTCCCAGTCTATTCTGTGATCATTTTCCCAACAGTGTTTGGCAACTGCCGACGTCTGATTATAATGCCTTATGTTCTGCAGATGTTGTTTGCTTCGCTCTTTACACGATTTGCCAGTTTCGCCATAGTACCCTTCTTCACAGTCTAGACACGCTGCCATATAAACCCCCCCTCTAATCTCTTCCCCCTCTACCGACTTTTTTTGTTTCTAACTATTTTATTCCTAATGGTGTTTTTTGTAGCTGCCTATCAATTTGAAATTATTTAGCTTCCTGTTGATGGGTGCAATAGGGTTGTTGTCCGGAACTGTAATTATTTTCTTTCCTACCAAATGTTCCTTTTCAATCCTTTCCCTCTCCCCAAAATAGTTTTTCCTTGCTTTGATATGTGCCCACTCCCACCAATACTTAGGGTAGCCTAATCTCCTAAAACTCTCCCTCAGGTAATCCAACTCTTCGTCTAAAAAAATTCGGGACTGCAAATCCTATAAGCCCTGATGGCCAACCCTGTCATTAATCCTATTTTTATTTCTTTCCTATGACTGGAGAACCTATGTATGTATGAATTGGTGTGTGTCTTCTTCCTATATACCTTGAATTTTAAATTCTCCCCTACCCTCTTGACCAGGACATCCAAGAAAGGAATTTCTCCTTCCTTCCTTCTCTTCTTCTAATGTGAACTTGATGTGTTCATTTAGTTTATGTTTTCTAGAAACTTGTGTAGATCTTCCCTTTCTCCCTTGTAAATGACCAAGATGTCATCCACGTATCTTACCCATTTTACGATATTTAAGTTCCCTTTATTTACTTTGCCCACCTCTTCCTTTTCAAACCATTCCATAAAGATATTGGCTAGAATTGGTGAAAGACTTGAACCCATGGCCACGCCATTTTTTTGTATATAATGGTTTTCGCCCCACTTGAAAACATTAACGCTGAGGGCCGCTGTTAGCATTTTTATTAAAACGTCATGATCTACAGTATGTCGCATGTATAGACCCCCTCCTCCATATTCTTTTTATTATTTCCATCGTCGTCTTTACTGGTACGTTAGTGAACAGGAAGTTACATCCAAACTTGCAAATTTGCAGTCTTTTACGTTAATTTTGGATAATTCGTCTATCAGGTTCATGTTATGTTTTAAATGCCCTTCGGATACTAAGCCTACCCATTTTCCCATTATGTTGGAAAGAAATTTCTCCAGCCTCCTCTGCGGTGATCTCGTCGATGCCACGATCGGTCTTAGCGGGCACCCTTCCTTGTGGATCTTAGGGCTACCATAAATATATGGGATCTCTGGACATTCCACTGATTTTACTCTGTTCTAATTCTTTTCTTTTGGTTTTGTCGTGGATTTTTGTCAATGCTTCCCTTACTTCTTTGTTAAAATTGCACTGTACCCCCCTAATGTCCGGTTTTTTGTTGCAAGCCTCATATGTGTTTTCATCGTTTAACAGTTGTTCTAACTTATTCTCGTATTCTGCGGCGTCCATTACTACAACCGCCCCCCCTTTGTCTGCCTTACAAATCTTTGTCCTTGTATTTTCCTAACCTATCAAGGGCCTTAATACGTCCTCCTCCGGAAACACGAATCTGTTCGACCTAATCCCCGCCCACATGGCCCCCCTGCAAAAAGCTGCTTCATCCCCATTTTTGTTCTTATCTAGTTCCCTTAAGCTTCTACACATTTCGATGAAATCTTGACTTTCGTTCCCCATGCAAAAATTAAGGCCATATCCTAACACTAGCACTTCATCCCTACTTAGGAGTCTCTTGGAAATGTTCTTGACTAAATCAAAGTTCCCTTTTTTTACCCACCCCGACCTATCGAAAATGGCAACGAGTCTATTCTCGTGTAGCTGAGAACTACGGCGGGCACATACCTTTACATAACTGGCAATTCCTTTGAAAACGTTGTCTAGGCTGGGGCCTCCGTATTTCTCCGTCAGTTCTCTCCTGATTTTTCTGCTTTTCATCCTTAGTTCTTCCAACTCGATCTTTTTCTTCCTTATGTCTTCCTTCATGGTCTCTTCTACAAAACCAGGAAACGGATGTTCATCAGTGTCTCTCTCTCGTATCTTGTCCAACGATTTCGGTGCCACACAGTCTGCTATGCAATTCTTAAGGAACCGGATTTTGTTGTCTGTCACCGCTATGCTCCGTCTCACTTTCTCATAATTTCTTACTTCCAGCATGGCTCTGCCTCCATACATTCTTTTAAAACTCCTGAACCAATCCATCTCGAGGTCATATAAATTAACTTTATCACATACACAATTGTTCTGTGCATTAGTAGAATTACTAAAAGGACCTCATTCAAACTGGATGGTATCTAATGGAGTTTTTATTCAAAAAGTTACAAGCTTTCTTGGACAAACAGTCCACATTATCAACGCAGATGTAGGAGACACGAAAAGGAAGAGCTTCGAGCTGGAAGTCTCCTCTTGCCATTGGATACCTCGACGTGGGGAAGAAGTGATACCGATTTCACATATTCCTCAGTGGCAACCTCTGGAGTGGCCTAAAATCCCGTAAGTGCAATGCCTACCACATATGCGAAATTGATTTCCCCACCTTCTGAGGATTGTAATGTGGCAGGAACTTACTCATCGAAGAACACCTTCAGCACTGGCGTGTTTCCTACAGTCAGCAGCGAAATAACTGGTTCCGGGACTCTGCATAGGAATCATCTGTTTTCACAAAAAAGCAGAGACGCCGTAGGCTCTGGCTAGCTAACAGAGCGAAGAATGGGGGAAGGGCCCATCCCTGGTAAAACTAAACCCCCATTTCAGTGATGCTTTGTTGGCTGAAGATGCCGCAGGTGAGATCAATTGTGATCGTCAAAGGCCAAAAACAAATATATATATATATATATATATATATATATATATATATATATATAATATTATTATTAGTAATATACATATATATTTATATATATATATATATATATATATATATATATATATATATATATATATATATATATATATATATATATAGAATATATAATGTGTAATATACATATATATTTATATATATATATATATATATATATATATATATATATATATATATATATATATATATATATATATATATATATATATATATATATATATATATATTTCATATTTACATATATAATGTGTGTGCGTGTGTGTGTAATAAGTTTTCAAACTGCACGTGACAAATATATATGCAGATAGCCATTTGAAAGGTGAAAATTTCAGACCAGGTACCAAGAGTTTTCGCGCATCATGTACACTTCGTGAGGGGTACTTTGGAGTAATTTATACCCCAAAGAAGTGTACATGATAAGCGAAAGTTCTTGGTACCTGGTCTGAAATTTTCACCTTTCAAATGGTTATCTGCATATATATATATGTCACGTGCAGTCTGGAGAACTTATTACACACACACACGCACCACACGATATATATGTATATATATATATATATATATATATATATATATATATATATATATATATATATATATATATATATACATATATATATATATATATATATATATATATATATATATATATATATATATATATATACATATACATATATATATATATATATATATATATATATATAATATATATATATATATATATATATATATATATATATATATATATATTACACACACACACACACACACACATAATATAATATATATATATATATATATATATATATATATATATATATATATATATATATATATATATATATATTGGCCTTTGACGATCATAACTTGATCTCACCCTTGGGGCATCTTCGCCAACAAAACATCACTGAAATGGGGGTTTAGTTTTACCAGGGATGGGCCTTTCCCCATTCTTCACTCTGTTAGCTAGCCAAGAGCCTACGGCGTCTCTGCTTTTTTGTGAAAACAGATGATTCCTATGCAGAGTCCCGAAACCAGTTATTTCGCTGCTAACTGTAGGAAATGCCAGTGCTGAAGGTGTTCCTCGACGCGTAAGTTCCTGTGTATGAATCACGGTGATGTGATAAAAAGTCATAATATGGCTGCATGCGACAAACGCACTACATGGTCAACATGGCAGAGGTGGGTGGATATCGGCTCTAAATGCAAACACCTGAGTTCGACGGGGATCTGTAGATGGGAGCCGATATCCACTTATACCTCACTTGCTGGTCATGTGGTTTAAGACGTCCACTGTAGTCCTGAGTTCTTGTCCTTCACTGGTTCGAGCCCACGGGACGACGAACTTATCAACTAAAAAATTCCCCTTCGGTAACATATATGAAAATATATTATTTCCAAGGTAGAGCAAACTGGATATTAAAGGACGTTTGTAAGCTTACTGATTATACAGTATATATATATATATATATATATATATATATATATATATATATATATATATATATATATATATATATGTATTATATATTATGTGTATATATATGTATATGTATATATATATATGTATATATGTGTATATGTATATGTATGTATATATATGTATATGTATGTGTATGTATATGTATATGTGTGTATGTATATATATGTATATGTATGTGTATGTATATGTATATGTATGTATATATATGTATATGTATGTGTATGTATATGTATATGTGTGTATGTATATATATGTATATGTATGTGTATGTATATGTATATTGTATATATATGTATGTATATGTATGTATATGTATATGTATGTGTTTGTATATGTATGTGTATGTATATGTATAATATCAGTTCAGCCATATCAGTTCAGCATGTGTCTCCTCCTCCTAATCAGACTCTTATCGATAAATTGGGGTTAGTAATAGATAGTTTATATTGGTTCAACTCTTATCAGTCATGCAGCCATTGATGAGTCACGCAGTGGGTCTCTCTCATATCCGTTCGGAGACTTGGCACCTTTTACCCTGCTACATAATTTTTTTTTATATGCATGTTATTTTCTTCAGCAATAATAATAATAATAATAATAATAATAATAATAATAATATATGAAGGGAGTAGACCCTCTTTTAAACAGGTCTTATTAAAAAGGATGGCTGTATTATGCGAATTTATCTTATATAGTGTCTTTTCTATCTTCCTTATGATTCGCTTTTCAGGCTCAGCGATGTTAGTCAGCAACTGGCCGATATTCATGTTGGGAAAGGATAGTGTGCGGAATATGGGAAGTCTTTTATTAAAATATCCAATCAGAAATCGTTCGTCTGGATTCAGGTTCTAAAATCATCGCTGAGCCTGAAAAGCAAATCATAAGGAAGATAGAAAAGACACTATATAAGATAAATTCGCATAATACAGCCATCCTTTTTAATAATAATAATAATAATAATAATAATAATAATAATAATAATAATAATAACAACAACTGAGGACGCAAAATGACACCCTTTCTTGAGGACGCCAAATGTTCAGGACGCCAAATGGCACCTTTTATCCCTACATAATTTTTTTTTATATATGCATGTTATTTTCTTCAGCAAAAATGTAAAAATTAAATATAATAATAATAATAATAATAATAATAATAATAATAATAATAATAATAATAATAATAATTGAGGACGCCAAATGTTCAGGACGCCAGTACACCAAATGCCACCTTTTACCCTACTAACAAATGTTCAGGATGCAAAATGGCACCTTTTACCCTACTACATAATTTTTTTTATATATGCATGTTATTTTCTTCAGCAAAAATATAAAAATAATAATAATAATAATTGAGGAAGCCAAATGACACCCTTTCTTGAGGACGCCAAATGTTCAGGACGCCATGGGGACACCAAATGGCACCTTTACCCTTTACTAACAAATGTTCAGGACGCAAAATGGCACCTTTTACCCTACATAATTTTTTTATATAATGTTATTTTTCTTCAGCAAAAATATAATAATAATAATAATAATAATAATAATAATAATAATAATAATAACAATAACAACAACTGAGAACACTAAATGACACCCTTTCTTGAGGACGCCAAATGTTCAGGATGCCAGGACGTCAAATGGCACCTTTACCCTACCAACAAATGTTCAGGATGCAAAATGGCACCTTTACCCTACTACATAATTTTTTATATATATGCATATTGTTTTCTTCAGCAAAAATATAAAAAAAAATAAATAATAATAATAATAATAATAATAATAATAATAATAATAATAATAATAATAATAATAATAATTGAGGACATAAATGACACCCTTTCTTGAGGAAGGCAAATATTTGGGATGCCAGGGCAAATGGCACCTTTTACCCTACTACATAATCTTTTTTATATGTTATTTTCTCCAGCAAAAATATAATAATAATAATAATAATAATAATAATAATAATAATAATAATAATAATAATAATAATAATAATTGAGGACGCCAAATGACACCCTTTCTTGAGGACGCCAAATGTTCAGGAAGCCAGGACGCCAAATGGCACCTTTTACCCTACTACCAGGGGCCGGTGCCTACGGTAGATGGCTGACAGATTGAAAGAGGGGTTAGGAGCTGCATGAAAAATATTTTAGGAAATAAATGCATTTGTTACTGAAATTGCAACATTATGAGCGTTGGCGGATATTAATCCATTTGTTTGTGGTCATTTCCGATTACGTATATCATGGTTTGTTGATATTTAACAAATTGGAACTTCTACCTTTGTAAAAGTTGTTTTATCTTTAATAAGGAACCTCCGCTTATTTGTTTGTAAGTTAGCAGGGTAATGAAAATCACACCATACAGAATTATAGAAAAGATTTATACAACGGGTGTATCATCAACAACGACCTCACCCGCGACAACAGTCATCAATCCAAAGACATCCCCATCAACAATAGCAAGTTAACACAGCTTTAAGATTCAAATATCAATTCTGCTTTATGCAATTGAAAAGCAGGAGCTAGGTTGTGTTGCTGGGAAGATACTCTGTAAAGTTATGTTGAACTGGAAGTAAAATTACCTACAATTTGGACAAAGTATACACCTTTAGTTTAACCAGACCACTGAGCTGATTAACAGATCTCCTAGGGCTGTCCCGAAGGATTAGACTTATTTCACGTGGCTAAGAACCAACTGGTTACCTAGGAACGGGACCTAGAGCTTAGTGTGGAATCCGAACCACATTATACCAAGAAATGAATTTCTATCACTAGAAATACATTCCTCTAATTCTTCATTGGCCGGCCGAAGACTCGAACTCGGGCCTAGCAGGATATACTTCAACCAGTGTAGGATTAGATTTGCTTTCTCTCTTTCTTACTACCTCACCACTGATTTCCAACCATGTCATGAAGTCAAGTAATGCTAACCACTCGTGTTTTCCCTCAGTCAATGACCATCGATGTTTTGAAACCAAACAACCTTTAATATCTCTCTCTCTCTCTCTCTCTCTCTCTCTCTCTCTCTCTCTTTTGTAGACAACTGAAGAATTGATCATTATAATATGAATAACGAAAATTAAAAAATATTTGAACATGGATTCCATTGGTTACATTTACAAGATTTGCGTAAATACAACGACCAGCCGTCGATTTAGTTGTATTTGCGGAATAAACAATATTACACCGTTAGAGGTGATATTGTAAAGCTGCAAGCGAATCTATATCTGATTAAGCAGAAGCGATAAAACACTGAGATCAGCATTATATTAACCTTCTCTCTCTTAATAGGCTCCTTATGGTTTACTTCAAGATTAAGTCCCCGTAGGAGGTTAGTGCCATCAGTGCACCTCATGCGGTGCACTATAGGGATTACTAAAGATTCTTTGCAGCGTGCCTTCGGCCCCTAGCTTCAAACCCTTTCGTTCCTTTTACTGTACCTCCTTTCATATTCTCTTTGTTCCATCTTAATTTTCACCCTCTCCTAACAATTAATTCATAGTGCAACTGCGAGGTTTCCTCCTGTTATACCTTTCAAACCTTTTACTGTCAGTTTCCGTTTCAGCGCTGAATGACCTCATGGGTCCCAGTGCTAGGCCTTTGGCCTAAATTCTATGTTCATTTCAATTCAATTCAAGATTAAGTAGCCATTTTTTGCCTTTCCCTTTCTTTCCTTGTCTTTTCAGTCCTTGGAACAATAAGAGCATTGTTAGAATAGGGGCCTTGGTTTGATCATTTCATTGGCTTCATTAAAAAATTGAATTTGTCATTTACATTTATTTCTTTGTTATTGCAGTTGTGTTTTTATGTTGCATATTTTCCACTTTAACTGTGGTAATTAAGAATCTGAAATCTATTGATAAAACTCTTTCATAAAATAGTCTTTTTATTATTATTAGTATTTTTTTTTCATTTTGAGTGCTGTCACCGTAATTGATTTCACTATTGTTGTTATCGTTGTTAGTGGTTTTTTTAGTACCAATATTTCATGGACACTGTCGTTAGTCAAGTTTTTTTGTATGAATGTATATTTTAAATTTGGTATATTCTTTCAAAGCGCATAAGCATTTTCATTTATTTTCCAAGATGAAAACTCTACTGTGATACTATAAAGTTAATGTATTCTGATCCACACAGACACACACTTGCAGTTTCTTACGGATGGTTTTAACACCTTGGTGTTAAGGTTTACCTCGTCGAGGCTCTCGTAATCATGATGCGAGGACACATTTTGACGGTCTACTGACCGCCCAAGTTTGTTATTCTCTCTCTCTCTCTCTCTCTCTCTCTCTCTCTCTCACGCTTACACACACACATCACACACACACACACACCCCGGCTGCGACCCACTTCCGGTAATTCATTTCCAAGAACAACAGACGTGCAGTCGGTGTGAGGGAACGTTAGGGAAGAGAGAGAGAGAGAGAGAGAGAGCGAGGAAGGGAAGGAGACAGACCTAAATTACCTCTTAAAATATTCTAAAGCCTTCCCGTTTTCAATGATTCAGCCAGCATTTGAGCAGTGTTACATAATAGGTGTCGCTAATGTTTGCGAAATCTGGACATCACACAAAATTGTAATTAAAATACTTGCGACACAGTTTATAAAGAGTATTGGACATTTGCGAAATATAATAATTAAATATTTGTGTAAAGATTATTAGAAACAGGAGCATAAAAGTATTCGAAATTTGAGCTGATGCAAGAGAATATTGATCGCTATTGGAATGCAATGCAAACATTTTACATTAAAAATGTTGAGATTTAAAATGGTGTAAAAGTCGGGAAATTGGAGGATGTAAAGGACTGAGAACATATAAGGAAAATCAGAAACATACCAATAAAACAAAACGGTAATAAAATCATCATGACACACATTACTGTATTTCCTGAAAGCGGCAGTATTTAAGAGAAACTATACAGAAATGTTGCACCATATCTAAATATAGTATTTTAGATACCATATCTAAATACAGTGTTTTGATGACGGTGTAAATAAAAATCTTTTACCGTATATAAGTCCTCGCACTATACAAGCATTCTGTTATATCCGTATAAAAAGTAAAGTCCTCTCACTCCCAAGCAACAACAACAATCAGATTCATTACAAAACGAAAATGAAAAACGAGAGAAGTGAAGAGAAGCTGCGACTATTCCGGGCTAAAGTGCAATTCCTATTTGCAGTTGTGCTGAAAGAGTTCGCATTGTGAGTCTTTTATTGCACACAGAAACAGGCTCGCTTTTATTTGATTCCACGTCGCCGTCTTTTTCGAAAGACTACTGTGAAGGGAGGAAAAGCAAAAGGAAGAAGGAGTAAAGAGAGGGAAGTAAATAGACGGACTGAAAGGCCACGTAGTCCACGAAACGTTTTGCATCATTTCTCCGCTTCCGAGTTCATTGGGTTGCTGGGTGTTGTTTATCGCAGGAATGGAAATGCCGATTCTGTTTTGTCTTTTTTTAGACCTATTAATCTGTTTTCTACGATGGAAAAGAAAACTTTCGGGAGAGGTGTAGTGGAAGCCAAGTATACCTTAGTTTTACCAGACCACTGAGCTGATTAACAGCTCTTAGGGCTGGACCGATTAGACTTATTTTACGTGGCTAAGAACCAATTTACTTAGCAACGGACCTACAGCTTATTGTGGAATCCGAACCACATTAGGAAGCGAGAAATGAATTTCCATCACCAGAAATAAATTCCTCTAACTCTTCATCAGCCGGCCGGGGATTTGAACTCCGGCCCATCGAGTGACAGTCCGCAGCTCTACCGACTCACCGAACGAGGAGCTTAAAGTGTTGCGGAAAGAAGGCGACCAGCGGATAGACCAAGGTGACGCTGTACAATTATAAGACGACCTTCTGGAGACTCGACATTCTTTGGATACTGACCGTGACAGATCGAGATGACATAAACAGATAAGCGTTGAATTGGCTGGTGCTAGCGGCTATAAGTTTCAGTGTGTTCGGGGATCTATCGGAATTCTATTTAGTGAACAGTGAACTCGACTCGTCAGATTTTCCATCGAGAAAGGGTTCATCTGAGGGAATTTCCAGGCAGTTTCCATTTCTGTGATGGCGTAAATCAGGGTTTGGCAGAGTCCTGGGGCGAATAGCAATGGATCAATAATGTCTTTCAGATAACAGAGGAAGTGTGTGAATAATATCCCTTTTTTGATACACGTTCTGTCCAAACATTGTTTATTGTGAGAGGACAAATAATCTTAAGCATTTGCAGTTTCTGGCTAATGACGTTGTGCAATAGTATATCTAGCGTTGCATTTATTTTTAGTCACCTAGAAGCTTGAAAAATGTGCATACAATTAACGGCTCATTTTTGTTAATAGTGATAATTTCATTGCCTCTAGTTCTTAATATTAAACATCTACTCGAAATAACGTACACGATATTACGATATTTTTCCACTAATACGTCATTTTCCTTTTTGAGGAATAACTGCGGGTGGTGTTTGAATAGTTGTATATATACATATATGTATACATATATATATATACACATTATATATATACATATATATACGTATTACATACATATATATACGTATATATACATACATATACTTTATATATACATACATATACTTTATATATACATATATATGTGCATATATATACGTATACGTATATATACATATATATACATACATGTACTTTATAAATACATATATACATATATGTGCATATATATACTGTACATATATATATACGTATATATATACGTATATATATACATACATATAATTTATATACATATACATATATATGTGCATATATATACTGTACATATACAGTATATATAATCATATATATACATATATACAAATGCATATATACATACTGTATTTGCGTGTGTGTGTGGGTGTGTTGCGAAACAAAATTCGTACTGATTTAAAATTTTTTTAAATCGAAATCGAGAAGTGGGTTGAGCTGGAATAAAAAAAGACGAAACTTACCCCAAAATTGTATGCCTGGGGAGATGTGGGGTTTCATATCTAGCCCAGAGGGAGAGCCATGTATTACGAATGATATTTCGGGTAAATTGGGGTCACGTTTTCCCATTTTAATTGACGGATTCTGCCTTTTTTTTTAAACCTAGAGGCCTAATGAGATAGGCAACCCGAGTTACTGGCGTCGATTACAATCAAACCAAAAAATAAAAGGGGAAGGAAAAAGTGTGGGCTTATCCCTGAAAGCAGCAGTTTAAATGATATGAGGATGTATCTTTTACGAGCTCTGTTACAGGGCTCATACGTCTCTCTCTCTCTCTCTTCTCTCTCATATATATATATATATATATATATATATATATATATATATATATATATATATATATATATATATTTTATATATTATGTATATATATATATGTATATATATATATATATTTATATTTTATATATATATATATATATAATTTATATATATTATATGTATATATATATATATATATATATATATATAATTTATATATATATTATATGTATATATATATATATATATGTATATATATATATGTATGTATATATACTCGTATATATATATATAAACTTTAGTCCTCTCATCATAGGTGGGCTAATGTTCGGTGAGATAGGCACAGGAATATGGAAGGACATGGCACATTAAATTGTTGCTTTATTCACTAGCGACGTATCGAGACAAAGTCCCATCGACAGGCTAAAACAGAAAATAAATATAACATTAATCCGAGACACGTTTAAAAAAGAACGGGCAGCAAATTATCCAGCCCAGAACAAACATCAGGAATCACGCCAGAATCTGTAAGACAGACATATAAATTATAATACTTTGAGATTAACCTTAAGGTTATCATGACATAGTCAGTTTGACCTATACGTCAAGCTGACTTCCCCTGAAGGGAGGACAATTTCCTACCTCAGTGTGATTGCCAAAAATAATGTTACCATATGAACACCACCACCCCGTTCTTGAAAGTTTGGCATTTAAGAAACTGGTACCTTCACTAAGCACCCGTACCACCTCAGTACCTTTGTATATAGCGTAAAGCCACGTCACTATGTTCTTTGCCTCTTCTTGACTTTTCCACCGTCCTAAAGTTAAGTATACCTTAGTTTTACCAGACCACTTAGTTGATTAACAGCTCCTAGGGCTGGCGAAGAGTTAGACTTATTTTATGTGGCTAAGAACCAATTGGTTACTTATCAACGGGACTTACAGCTTATTGTGGAATCCGAACCACATTATAGCGAGAAATGAATTTTTATCACCAGAAATAAATTCCTCTAACTCATCAGCCGGCCGTGGAATCGAACTCCGGCCTAGTGAGTGCCAGTCCACAGCTCTACCGACTCACCCAACGAAGACCGTCCTGACTCGGACCGGCTGGACTCCGCTTGAGCAAGGTGTTTTCCTCATTCTCTGAGGTTTTTAATTCGTAATTTTACTTAGAAAAGTTTTAATTGTTTATAATTTTACTCTTCCGGTTTACGCTTTCTTTTCTACACGTGTTTTGAATTAATGTATTGTGCCATGTCGTTCCATGGAATTGTTTA
>NC_089742.1:44030512-44055512 GCF_040412425.1 Macrobrachium rosenbergii | reverse complement strand
CTCGAAATCTGAGGATGATATTATAGTCAACAATGTTAGAATTTGTGTCCAAACGCGAGCGATTTGAGGGCATAGTATTCACTGTATTTAACCTCAGCAGCGACCAAATGACTAATTATGATATATTTGATAATGAGTCACGAAATATGTGTAGATTTCCACGCCATAATAACCAACAGAACTCCCCATATAGACCACAGGTTAAAATGACCGTTGTTCGGTCGATGAAGGTAGAAAAAAAAAGGCCATATCTAGAGCAAAAAGCTAATTCCAGTTTCATTTTAGTTCAATATACATCCTGGAGAATTAAAAAAAAGTCATGGAGAATCATGATTGTTAGGGAAAAATTACGGTAAATAAATACATTTGAAAGTGAAATTCCGATCAACATGACCGTTAGGTCGTTCTAGTGTTAAAACTGACGTCAGAAAACCAGACATACTTGATTGGTGTGCTTAAAAGATTAGTGGAGCGGGTAACTACAAAAAAATAGGGAAAAGTGCAAATGTTGATTCAAGCATGAAACTTGGCTCAATTATTCTTTTTGTCCCTTGGTCTCATTATCAACCTCCGGCCACACAAAATTTTGCTATTTTCAAGATGGCCAACAGGTTTTCAAAATGGCGTCCTGTGGATATTTGAATATTGGTATTTAATTGATTAATCACATTCAAATCCCTTTATATAATAGTAGATACATCATTTCTCTGCATAGAAATATCCAAGATGGCTGTCACAATATCAAAAATGTCTGCCAAAATGCCAAAAATTGGTACTTAAACTCATATATGAGGCTAAAGGTCGGGTAATACATGGATCCGGGGTAACTTCAGCCTGATCAGTTCATTTTTTGCAGATTAGAAACCAATTAATCCCCAGTTAATTAATTTTCATCCTCATTTATAAAAAAATTGGTAATAAGCTTAATGTAAAAGTGTAATAGTGTAGTGTCTGTGTACTACCAGGGCACACTGGTTGACACTATAGCTGTGATACTCAGCATGGGGTTCAGTGCTAGCTAATGGCAGAGATTTGTTATTACTAAGGGATTCAGAGCCGATGAAACACGGTTTTTCGGCAACACCTTTTTATCAAAGCATCGGATAAAGGTGAAAGTTGGCAAGTGTATATTTTATAACCCTACCTAATTATTGCAAGTGTTATTTACTACCTAAGTTCAATAGTTCTGGTACTTACCAGAGTAAAAGTGGGTTTCTATGCCAGAGCCATCAAAATCGCAGGTAAGTGGTTTTGAACACAATAATGACGTTAACCTATGACGTCATAGGCTCCCACCCACAGTGAAGTTTACATATGGAAACGTCTCTTCACTGTGGCATGTCTACCACTTGGCGATGGCATATTCACTAATTGATATTAGCACTTAAGACCAAGAGAAAGGGAAGGTTTGCTCACTTTCCCCCCAAATATCCCATGTAAGGTGGAGCTTTGTCTACTTCCTTATTGCATCAGCAGGTGAAATTGCCGCAATGAGCATAAAAATAACAAGCAAATATCATGAATCATGTATGCTGAAGTTCAAAACAACAAAACTAGAAAGAAGAAGTCATGTGTCAGGAACAAAGAAGAAGATGGTGCCATCGGCAAAATTCACACGTAGTGACAGAAGGCAGATGAAGAAGATGCAGAAGAAAGTCTAAGACTGAGAAAGAAGGAATACTTTGTTGTGACAACCAGCATAATCAAAGATTTTACGATTAGCCCATGACATTGCCTTAGCTGCATGATATGCCACCAGCCTACTAGATGAGAAACTTCTGGCCAAGCTTAGTGCTGGAGATATTGTTTCTTCCAACCATATGAACCAGTCTATAGCTCTTTGTTAGATCTACAACATTCAGGGCTAGGAATACAAAAAGACAATCCATTTTGTTTATCTCAAGGCATGTGACACATAGCCTTTTGCTGAGTTTGCAGATGTCAGGAGCAAGTCAGTTGAAGTACAATTTAAATGCTGCTAAATGTTGGTGCACTTTCCTCTATTGCGAACACGGTTGGAAAGAACAGATACTGCCGCATCCCAGAACTGGAGGACTTTAAAAGGAAGAAATTTGGTTTGCCTACCACAAGGAAATGGGAGAAGCTAACACGCCATGTATTCTGATCATGAGTGTGGCCGTATGGCAGTGAAACAGATGCTTGAACATGGTGAGATTTGATGGAACCTTAACAGCACACACTAGAAAATCTGTGAAACCAAGTTTATTTAAATTACATAATTTGCTCTTTCACAAAATGGTGGCGATATAAAATCCCAACTTAAATATAGACATCATCTACTAATCCAGCTTTAGCACAACTTTTGCACTTCAACTATAAAAAGTCAGCATCTTCAACATTCTCAGACATTTTCAGAGTCAAGAGACCTCCGTTTCCAGCCTGCTATTGGTTGTCCTGGTCTTTACCAAAAACAGGAAGCGTCAGTCTTTGATACATTCCATCACCATGGAATCAGCATCAGCTATGATGAGGTTCATAGATTGACTAAAAGAAGATTGGGAAGCAGTTGTAACAAGGGCTGTGGAGGGAAGAAGTAGTTTGTCCCACTACCCTGAAAAGGACTCTTAACAACCCGTGCTGTTGACAATCTGTTATAATCCAAGTGCACAACTACTGAAACATCCTTCCATGGGACAGGCATATCTTTGTTTAGCATCTGAGCACTGATGAAAAAGGGTGAGGACAAGAAACAGCCCAAATCTTCAAGAGTGGAACAAGAAGTAAAAAAGTGCATTCTCACCTGAATATTACACAAATGTACCTCCTGCTCACTTTAAACATGAGAATCCCCTCCCGTCATACAGTGGAAAATTAGGTAGGACACCAACAGGTTGTGCTTTTAGCCATTTCTCTGATGCTTCGATAAAAAGTTGTTGCTGAAAAACCGTGCTTCATCGGTTCTGAATCCCTCAGTAGTTTCCTAAATGCTGTTTAGCTAGCCCCACTTCAAAGTTAAACAGCTGCACCTGAATTGACAGGATGTGCCAGCGCGGGAGAGCCGAGCCAAGGAAGATGGGGCTTTAGTCTTCTAGATGGTGTACAGATCACACGGGAATTAAATAGCATTGGATGAATGACTGGGCTAGGGGTAGGATTATGACATATCTGAGCCTAGTTGTATCCCATATCTGAGAGTGCATGTATGTTATATAGGTGGCAAAAGGATAAACAATCGCCCTATAGAACAAAAGCAGTGGCAGGACAATCTTGGAAGTCAACTTCTTTCCTGAAGGGAGATAGTATGACTAACTGGAAGCTTTGTTGCTTGTGCCAAGAGGACACAAGTGAAAGACTAGTTGATGCATCTGGTGCTTGCTATGTTACCCTTGCTACAAACATTCCTGAATTCTATAAGTTAAATACAATGCCTATACCATTTCATCCCAAAAGGCTTGATGAAGGTGATGGAATTCTGCAGACCTTTGAAAATAACAAAGCAAAATATCATGAATCATGTATGCTGAAGTTCAAAACAACAAAACTAGAAAGGAAAAGGCAGTCATTGTGTAAGACAAAAGATGATGATGCCCCATCAGCAAAATTCGCACATAGTAGCCAGAAGGCAGATGAGGAAGATGCAGAATCATCTAAGACTGAGAAAGAAGAAACATGCTTTATTTGTGACCAACCAGCACCAATCAAAGATTTACGATTGGCCATGACATTGCCTTTACATGAAAAGCTGCAACGATGTGCCACCAACCTACTAGATGAGAAACTTCTGGCCAAGCTTATTGCTGGAGATATTGTTTCTCAGGACCATATGTATCACCCATCTTGTCTGACAGGTGTGTACAACAGGGAAAGGGTCTGGCTAAATTCCCAGAAAATTGGAGATGATTATGTGCAGTACAGACAAGAGGCATGTGCCCAGGTGGACAGTGGCTGGTCTATAGAGATGTAAGCCCCTGACTTGAGTTTGAGACTAGAAGTGATGCTGATCAAAATGGTGAGAACATTTATGATGTAAAACTGAAGACTGGAAGAAAACGTTTCTTGGAAATGGATTTGAAAAATCTGGCAAAAAGTAATCAAAGAGCAGGCAACCCCTTGCTTGAGGAGAAGATTCAGTGGATCTGGGAGACAATCATGAAAGGGAAGAGGGAAATTTGGTTTGCCTCTTGAAAAGGATCTATGGAAGGGCCCTTGGACGACACATGTGACTGCAATGATGCACCCAATTGAGAGGCTCAAGCCAGCTGGCAGAAATTCTATGAACCAGTGCTTGAACAAGGGACAAAATTTGATGGAACCTTTAACAGCAGACACTTGAAGAGTCACTGCAGACTGCATAAGTTTGTTGGAATCTATTCTCAAAACTCTTCATATCAATCCAGAACAGAAATATGGAAATGAATTCTTTGATCTAGAATTAGCAAAATTTTGTACTCCACTGGCAAAAAAAGAATCCAGCATCTTCAACATTCTCCAGACATTCCAAGTCAGAGAACCCCGTTTCCAATATATATTGGTCTCTGGTCTTGTAAAAACCAGGAAGCGTTAATTAATTCGATATATTCCATCACCATGGAATCAGCATCAGCAATGATAGTGTTCTGGAATTGACTAAAGGGTTAGGAGAAGCAGTTGTAACAAGGGCTGTGGAGGAAGAAGTAGTTTGTCCCACTACACTAAGAAAAGGCTCTTACAACTTCTGTGCTGTTGACAATCTGGGCCATAATCCAAGTGCCACAACTGCACAAACATCCTTCCATGGGACAGGCATATCTTTGTTTCAGCATCTGAGTACTGATGAAAAGGGTGAGGACAGAAACTTAGCCCAAATCATCCAAAGTGGAAATTCAAAAAATTTATCTTCTCTTCCTGAATATTACACAAATGTGCCTCCTGCTCACTTTAAACATGAGAATCCTCCTTCACATCCAGTGGAAGCAAGAGAAAGGACACCTACAGGCTGGTTTGAAGAGGGCAGATACTTGGTCCTTTTACATTTGCAAAGCTAGTCTGTCGGACAGAAGATATCTCAAGTGCAATCTTGGCAGTACATCACTGATATTGTCATCACAGGCCCATCTGAGCATAGAAAAAACTGGTTTAGACAAACAATGGATTAAAATTTTGGTAGAGGAAAAGACATGAGGTGGATACCTATCCATGAAATTGCAGCAGCTATGGGACCTAAAGCCTCAGCCCTTCCTTTTTTCCATGCATTTAGCGGGTGTGACATTGGTGTCTGCCTTTCATGGAAAGGGGAAAGAAAGTCTGCATGGCAAACATGGACTGTGTTTCAGCATGCCACACCCACCTTCACCAAACTTAAGTTCAACACTCAGCAACTGTAAAGATGAAGAGCCTCTAAACTATTGAAGGCTTGTGGTGCTAATGCACGCGACAGAACCAGTTTGTATAAAAATGTAAATGAGGCTAGATCTCTTGCAAGAGAAGCAAAAGAGCTTATGATTGGTATTCTCTACAAGGCTGCTCTTAGAGAGACACGTAAGGGAGCGCCTTCAAGCAGGGGCGCATTTGGTGCCAGCTTTAGTATGTCATCTAGTTTTGCCCAGTCCAAGACACTGGGGATGGCAACAGATTGATGGCACCTTGTTTCCGCATTGCCAGATTTGCCAATAGTAGCAAAATCATGCCAAGAACTGAATAAGTGTGGCTGCAAAAAGGAATGCCATTGCAGGTGCAAGTGCTACAAATCTGGACTTAGCTGCACAGCTCTCTGCAGCTTCACTTGCTAAATCTAATTGATACACAAAACATACGGGTTTCTCTCAGGAGATACATACTTTTTTATCTTTGGCGGCCATTTTGGAAATATGGTGTTCATATGGTGGCCATATTGGAAAGATGGGTTCACTTTATCTCTTCATGACAGTAAGAATGCCAAAATACAAATTCTCAATCATTATATGGACAGTATGCAGCTTTTATAGGCTTATGAAATGAAAATATTTGAAATATACAGCAAATTTGCCACCAATTTGGAAAAGTCAGCCATCTTGGAAATAGCCAAATATTGAGGTGGCCGAAGGTTGATTTTGATTTATGGGGATAATAATAGTTCTCATGCCAAATCTGTTACTTTACTCACTATTCGCACTTTGTTTCTCCCATTATCCTGGCTCCATTAGATTACAAGTTCAGAGACCTGAAATAGTCATTGGAATGTTAAATTACTTGTTACCATAAGTCATGGAGGAGAGAGAGAGAGAGAGAGAGAGAGAGAGAGAGAGAGAGAGAGAGAGAGAGAAGCATCCTTTTGGAAAACAAACTGCAGGAATTTGTGTATTGGAATGGAGCAATTTAAATTCTGAGTCTTGCGTGCTCAGATTGAAACAAAGTTATTTTAAATACAGAAGCTCCTGAACTTTTTTTTTTTTTATTCCTGCCGTATAATATTTTCATGACGTTTCAATTACATTGAATATAAAAATGTCATCACATAACCTAATGAGCGTGCATGCTTGTTTTTTTTTATAAACTGATTTCATTCTTATTGTTACATTTCTGTTGAAGAGTATGCACTCAGGCTAATTGCAGTTATGAATGTTGCAGTATTGTTGTGCAAGGAAATTTTGCAATTTGTCTGGAACACATTTACTGTCTCAGTGTCAATTGTAATGTAAATTTTCTTTCTCTCGCCAGAAATATAGTTCAAGAGTTATAAGATCAACGGCTTTCTGAATAGCTTTTATAGAAGACTGCTGTCTGTTTATCTTCTTCTTTCTTCTCTCTCTCTCTCTTTTAAAGATGCTTTCACACATGTAAGTCTGTATTATTGCCTGCCGCGGCACCTTGAATAAAAATTGTCACAAACATGAACGGGAAGGCCATAAAAAAGCAATCATCTTGCCGGAAAAATGAGTGATAAAAAAAGGAGACAAAAAAAAAAAACTTTGGAAACGCTATGAATTTCCAAAACTCGGGAGCAAGCACCGTCAGTAGCTGGCAACGGTGGCGTGTGGACAATAGGGGATTTTAAAACAAGCACAGGAAAAACACCTCTGAATCCCCAGTTGTTGGAAGACACGGGATTGGAGAGAGAGAGAGAGAGAGAGAGAGAGAGAGAGAGAGAGGAGAGAGAGAGAGAGAGAGGTGGGTACCTCAGTCTGGGGTTGAGACACGAAGGGATAAGGCGAGGGGTAGGGATGGTGTGAGGGTTGAGAAGGGTGGAAGAATGTAAGAATGGGAGAGTGAGTTGCCTCACCCTAGTGGGAAACGTGACAGGTGTTTATTGGTTAAAACCAGAAATCACCAAGAAAACAGGGAAGGAAAAGAGAACAGTGGACAACAAGGGTAGCGCTTGCAAGCTTCTCTTTATAGACATGATGAAGGGGGAGAGAGAGAGAGAGGGCGGTTAAGTTTTGTCATGATGAAGAGAAAGAGACAAACAGACAGACAGATAGAAGGGAGATGATATACAGATGATGATATTAGTGGTTTGAATTTCTCTTCTATAGGCCCGTGGAGAGAGAGAGAGAGAGAGAGAGAGAGAGAGAGAGAGAGAGAGAGAGAGAGAGAGAGAAAGAGAGAGAGGTGGTTTTAAAATGTTCAGTTGCACTATGGAAACAAGATGTAGAGGCGGTAAATGGAGTAATATCCAACCGTTTCAAATCAATATTCGATTCAGCACCAGAGAAGGTAATACTACACGTTTGTGAAATCTAACGGATGGGTAGGCCTATAATTAAACTATTTAATTCTGTCACTTGAATATAATTTACCCCTGAAAATTACCTCTAAACACTACATTCAGATACCACAGGCATTGGAAAGGAGAGGCATGATATTAGGTTTGTGTTATTTCTTTCTCAACGCTAAATTTTCTGTCAGAAATTAAGACATTTGATGAAAAGCAATTCTGCTATTTTCTTTTCTATTATGGCTAAGAGGTGAACTTGTTAGATTTGATGGAGGCTTTCAGTTTCTGGAACACCTGATTTTTTAAATTATAGATGGTATTTTGTGTAATAAGACCAGATAGTTTTGAATTTTCTTTAGGAGCTTTCACAAAGCAGAATGCCCATGCGTGAAAAATTACGAAACAGCTAAAAGATAGACAAATAAAGAGTAATTAAATAAAGTATATCAAGAGGCAGATAAAAATTGATACATAGAAATATTTAGATACCTATGTAGTGTTGAATGGCGTATAGGAAGTAGCCTTAAACTCCTAATATTACATTATTATTTATTAAGTCTCAGACATACATAACTGACGCCAGTACCATATCTCCAAGTTGTGTGGAAAGTTGACTCTTTTTCTTTTTAATGACCTGAGCGTTAACCTTACGCTCAAACCTTATTCTTTTACCTAGGTTAGGACAGAGGAATATGTACTCCCATTTCCAGGTTAGTTGTGGCAATCTGATAACAGGCATAAGGATTCCCCTCACGCACCACTTGAGACGTTTTTTTAGTCCGCTGGGATGCACCAGGAACGCGGGAACACTAAAGTTTCGAAGAGTTAGAGATGTGTATGAATCTGGCGCTCTTTTACCGCTGAGGGAATCGGCGGAAAAGGAAAATACTTCCCAACGAAACTTTTGTTTTGGAAAGAGTTGCCGCCTAAGGTACGCAGGCAGTAAGTCGAACAAACGAATAAATTTCCCCGCCCTATCGGGTTGAGAATAGTATCCTCCAAAACGGCAAAATGGGCTATATATAGCGTGTAATGTAGACAAGGTCAGGTTCGCTGTGAATAATTAAGGTAATGAAATGATGCAGGCAATGCGTTTCCCGGAATTAAATTCATGTTTCCCCGCATCCCCAAATGCATTTATAATCAGTTCTGTGTGCTGATAACACGTTGTCTCCAGTTGAGATGGAAGTGCGTTGGTTGTGACCCCTGATAGCGTGCAGAACTAAAGTAATGAAGTTGTCCTGTTCATTAATAGCATTTTGTTGTTCCAGAAAAATGTAAGTTGTATTAATTTGTGTGTGTGTCTCATATTTCCGCTTGTGAAGTTGACTAATGGAAGTCATACATTCATTATTGTCATATGTCTGCCTGTTAGTTCGTTCTTCTCGGTGACCACACTGCCAGCAAAAAGCGGTTAATGGATAATTTTATGGAAGGTTGAACTATGGATCCAGGAGGATCAATTAAATCCGGAAGGAAAATGAAGACAACAAAGAGAAAAGCATAGAGGAGCTTGCCTCCTCTACTGCCCTAACCTAATTCTTTCTTTTAAGCACCCCAACGCGCTTGTTTTCCCATTTGTCAGGTGAATTAAGCACGATGCCTTCTTTTTGAAGGACTTTGATTTGGCCTCTTTGGGGCAGACGTATTCTCGATCAGCTGCCACCACTGTCATCAACAGACCCCAGTAGCCCCATGTACATGTATTGTACCCAGTCACTAGCGCCTTTCTCCCAGCAGCGAGAGTCGTTGCGCGGTTGTCACCTAACTATTAAGGGGAAATTAAGCTGCGCATACAGGGAAAATAAGACTTAAAATCCAGCTAAAATAGGTTGCACAATCAAACCCTAAGACGTTCACAGCACCACAGACTCCAAAGCACTGTCCTCTCACGCTCCTCTGAGACTTACATCCAAAGACTCTGATGATGACACTTTCTGTGAGTAGTAACGCAAAGCCGAAGTCGTCGAGATTCGAAGCAATTTTGTGATGATGGGGTCTGTGTTCATTTCAATTTAAAAGCCACCATTTAACGAGTGAATGTCCTCTAATTATATCTAACGTGCATCACTACACCGACAGGATATAAATCAAGTAAAAAGACACAATAATAATGAGAGCGACTATATTTTCCAAAATAATAAAAAGTTTAAAAGAGGCTAACTGCCTTTTACAATGTCTCCTTCAAACAACAATAAAAACACATGTATTTCTTTATTAGATAACTGATTAATTTTTGTAACAGTCAGGAAACCATCGAACAGTCAGTCGGCATATAATTATATGACCAAACATTTCCTGGCCTGAAAATCTTTTAAGGTAATTATTGAGGCTTTGCACTAAAGAGAGATTTTTAGAGCACCTGATGGAGACTATCAATAAAATCGACGGCGTTGCAGTGGGATCACCGAGGTGTTCTTGCGGATTTTTACATGAGAACGATGGAGCAACGCGTTCTTAAAAACAGTGACTTCCGACCGCCCCATATACGGACGTGCTGGCATAGATTGACATCTTCGTTGACGTGAAGGAACAAGCAAGAACTTTCGGACCTTCAAGTTGCCTTCCAAATAAAATTCCTGCCTTCGATTTGCAGAGATAAATAACAGTTCCCTGCCATTTCCTTGATGTGATGGTAACAGCTGCCTGACGAATTTCAGGATGACTGGGTCTACAAAAGAAAACTAAATATGGGAATGTGTCTCAATGCAATTCGTGATGCTCCAGCAAAATACATCAAAAGTGTGTATTAATGCTTTATATCCATAGAGCATTTACTCATTGTAGTTCGTGGACTTGGTCATACACACCGAACTGGAAAGATGCGCTCGGCTGCTGTAAACAACCTGTACTCAAATAACGACATCCACGAAGTCATCGGAAAGAAAATGGATAGTTTTTTGCATCCAAGGAAAATGGAGAAAGAGAAAACGTTCTTAAACTATATGACAGGAATTATATGAGCACTGCTTACAAGACCGACGAAAGAGTGCTTCGAGAAATTGCAGGACGAGGAGGGCTAAATTGACCTGCAGATATACTTACAGGGCAAACTGAACTGCCAACCTGACTGATCATAAAGAATAAATACAAAAGCGCTCTCTCTTGATAAGTACAATGTAGTATACAAGTTATACATGTCAAATCGCGAACTGCAAGTCGCGAAATATTTCTTATATATGGAAATACTACAACTTCACTATGAAGACTTACTATGCATTTGCAAAATGGTAGTATTAAAAATCACACGAGAGAGGAGACACACGGGATGCGGCTCTAACCAGAAATGCTCGAGGCCAACACCGAAATTATTGACAGCGTTGCTGATGCTTGGGTAAGGCTAAAAATACTTGAGGCAATATATATACAAAAATATTCATAAGCCTCCCCTAAACGTGCGCGTTAGAATCAACGCAATAATTCTACAACCTTCCGATCGTGAAAGAAGAAATACAGCGACTAGAATGTGTCGTCGATGTTGGACCTAGGAAAATATTTTAGTTAACTTGATTTTCGTCATGTTTTATCTTGTTCTATCTGATATTAATAACTTTGTATTTACATTTTACTTATACTTTTCACGTGTGTAATTACTATATTAATTTTACATATACAGTTTGAATGTCTCTTTGATTTGGTTCTTTGTTGACCGTCTATTTTCAACTATTTATTATCGTCTGGTTGTTTCTAAGTATGTAAATACCTAAATAGCAATTTTGGTAATTGTTAATATAACAGTTGTAAACAAGTTTAGTAACAAACCTATGTTTAATTTAATTTCAAACGCTAACTGCCGAATATTGGATTTTAACCTTCGAATAGTTCTATTTTGACAAGTGTTCCCTTGAAAGAATGTTATATATGTGTGAATTTCTTTGTAAACACTCATTTGTAGCCGAAGATGTCTCTAGAAGAGACGAAACGTCTAACCAATAAAACGTCCATCAAAATGAACTTTGGTGCTTTACTCCATCAGTTTGAAGAACGGAGGAAGATAATAAGGAAAAATCGAGAACATTAGTAAAAATAATAAACTGCAACTTCGCTGTCATATTTAATGACATTTGCATAAAGGAAAACTTACTGCCAACATCTACCATCATATGAATGTATGTATGTATGTATGTATGTATATATATATATATATATATATATATATATATATATATATATATATATATATATATATATATATATATACAGTATATAATATATATATACATATATATATATATATATATATATATATATATATATATATATATATATATATGCATGTATAATGGAGCCTCGATAAATCAGTCAGTTACAGCAGCAGCCTGGACTTCATAGAGGTCTGTGGCACGGTTCAAATCCGCAGCCGACTGATCAGAGAGGCAGACACTTTGCTATCCGTGTAGACATCCTCAGGATTATATATGTAATCAACGGATAAGTTTGGTTTAAAAGCAAGTGGGTGTTACAGACTAAATGGAAACACAAAACAAAGCCACTACAGCACCTTCTAAAAACATAACAAACATCTCACACGTCTCCAACTCTCGCCCTACCCGCGCAACAACTCTCCCTGCTGGGAAGAAAGGGCGTTGGGTCAGGTATGATACATGAAACATACGCTACCGGGGGTCTAAGCGATGTCAGGCAGGGCAGCCGATCGAGACTACAGGTCTACCCCAAACCAAATCAAAAAGTCCTTCAAAAAGGCATCATTACCACCCATACAAAAATGGGAAAAAAAGCACGTTAAAAAAAGAAGTGATGTATGTATGTATGTATATATATATGTAGGTATATATATTATATATACAGTATATATGTATATATATATGTATGTATATGTAATACATATATATACACATATAGACATATACATATAGATGTATGTTTATTTAGTTCTCTTTAAGCGTATGTGAAACCGAAACCATGTGCTGTTTGTTGCATCCACTCACAATCAGATGCACTCTTGCTTGCAAGAGTCTGAAACCAGCATCGTAAATTACCTGAAGCCTTTGAACCTAACCACTTGGAAGGTATTCAATGAATCTGATCAATTGCCAATTTACTCCACACTTAAACATCAAAGTTAAGAAAATGCCTGAAGAAATTTTACAAAAATAAAATAGAGAACTGATGTGAGTTTCATTTAGTGTTATCAACTAAAAATTAATTATTCGCTTAGTTGATGTCGTTAATTCAGAAATACTAAACGTTGAACAAATACCTTGAGTTCAACGTACGAGGATACTTGATCTCGCTGTGCTTTATTATTTGCCTATTGTTTTATCATTTTATCGTGAGCATTCTGCAAAACCAAATTCTCTTCGCCAAGGGTCAGAAACCCCAGCTGCCCTACCAATCTAAAAAAAAAAAAGGCTTGAGGAGAGATTAGAACCATCATATGAAAAAATACCACCATTATCAGTCAACTCACCATGCAGGTAAAAATCTTCTCTGATCTACTCTTTGAAACAGACCAACAGATCCTGCACAATTAATGATGAACCCATAGGTTTTGCGCCATTTTTTTTGGGGGGGCCGCTAATCGACTTAACGTAAGGACTGTTGCATTATATACGATACTGCAGCAGCATCAGCAGAAAATAGACTCGCCACTGTAAATTCAGTGGTTTTGGTCTTGTCCTGAAACATGAAACAAAGTAGTAGCTTCATCCATCCTAAATTAGACTCCGTCGCTATCATCTTCAAATGCGTAATGTAACACGTGGGGAAATATATCACACTAGTTGATTGCCAGAACATTATATATATATATATATATATATATATATATATATATATATATATATATATATATATATATATATATATATATATATATTATATATATATATTATATATATATATATATATATATATATATATATATATATATATATATATATATATATTATATATATATATATATATATATATATATATATACATACATACACATACATACATACTTACATACATACATACATACATATATTTTAGACGTACCTGCTAGCCTTACACAGCTGGTAAAACCTGCCTAGCTCTTATATAGATAGACAGATAGATGGATATTGGGCTCAGCTCACGCTTTCTTTATACATATACTGCAAATAAAAAAAATATTTTTTACATGAGCCTACCTGAAAATAAGCCATTTGAGTTTACCAGTATATTAAAGTAACCAACATCCTCGTCTTTTTTCCTTTTCATTTCATCTACTTGAGTTAACGAAAAGATCTAATCATTTTGTAAAGTAAAAGTCAACTTTCATTTTTCAGTGAAATTCGAAAACTTCCGTTCCTCCACATCCATAGATCTCAGTGAGCCCAGCTCTCTCTCTCTCTCTCTCTCTCTCTCTCTCTCTCTTTCTCTCTCTCTCTTCTCTCTCTCTCTCTCTCTCTCTCTCTTTATTCATGTGCAAAACTCTATTCAGGTCAGACCAAAAGGAAAAAGTTTAACATTTTTTAGCCGAACGGTATTTTAGATGATTAGGGCTGAGGAAAATAAATTCTGGAATTGAAGAGCATCTCTCTCTCTCTCTCTCTCTCTCTCTCTCTCTCTCTCTCTCTCTCTCTCTCTCGTTTGGACCTTCATGTGAACCGTTACCGCTTGCGCCAGTCTAATTAGCAACAATGAAATACATTATTATGAAATATATATATATCTTCTGACATATGTATATATATATATATATATATATATATATATATATATATATATATATGTATTAATAAATATATAATATATATATATATATATATTATATATATATATATATATATATATATATATATATATATATTATATCAAGAGGATACTGACAAAGGAAGGCGATCTGTAGACTACAGTACATTCTTCAATGCAAGACGTAACCCCTCAGCATGTTTCATCCCCAGTATCAATAAACTCCGTGAGGCCTGTGTGCTAAAGTTTCCCTCGAGCAAGAAAAGGTTCCACTGGAAAACAGTATCGTCCACCATCTCCTAAATTGCCTGCTTATTCATTCCTCTTTCCTTATTTTCGATGTTTATTGATTTGCATTTTCACTTTTCTTCAAGGTATATTGCATTACACTTTTTTCGAATGAATAATGATGCTGACGTGTAGAAAAATATAAGAAATTATTTTTATGGGATATCACTCTCAAATCGCTTTGCGCTTTTCTGTAATTTTCCTAACATTTCTATAATGTAGTTCATATTTGTCATTACATATAACTTTCTTTTCGTATCAGTTACTTCCACCACAATCCTCTTCCTTTCTGAAAGCTCTCGCTTTCTGTTTTAAATTTAACCGGTCTTATCTTCTGGAAAATTTCTTATCAAGCATATGTCCATTTGGGATTTTTGAATAATAATAATAATAATAATAATAATAATAATAATAATAATAATAATAATAATAATAATAATAGTTCCTACAGATCTCATCTCCCTATTGATTGTGCGTTACTTCTATTCCGTCAATAATAGGAGAATTATAAATTACTTAGAATTTCTTTTAATCATCAGAGTGGTACGTATTGCTCCTGGAAATTTGTTTCACGTTCAGAGAAATTTTTTAGGAAAAGTCTTATAGTTCGTAACTTGTATGAGTCAGATAGAGGAAGAAAGATACCATACATTTACGTATATATCATAGGTTTACAGTGTTGTTATTTTACTGTGTCGCAAGTTAAGATTCAGTATATATATACATATGTATATATATATATATATATATATATATATATATATATATATATATTATAATATATATATATATATACATAAATGTATATATATAGATATATATACAGTATATATATACAGTATATATGTATACATACAAATTATATATATGTGTGTGTATATTTAAATATCCACAGTATATTTATATCTACATACTGTACATGTGTATGAAAAATATATATACATATATGTGTGTATGTGTATGTGTGTGCGGGTGTGGGTATGTATGCATATGTGTGTACTTGTCAAAGTTTAAGGAAATATTCGTAACCTTCCACCTTATCAGTATTCTAATATCGGGCCCTTTCGATGGCGCAATATGCAAAGGATCTCGCACCAGGTGGTTTGCCTTCAGACTTCATAAAGATAACTCTTAACGCGGGGGAAATATTCTTTCGGTGAAATGTGAGGATTCTGTCGACTAAATATGAAGAAAATTCCTTTCGAAGACGGACAAAATATGAATAGATGCATAAATATTCTTTATTTAAGAATTTTTTTACCGCTTTCATAAGTAGTTTCAAGTTCATATTCTACTAAGTTGTAGAGAGTGGTTACAATTCAGTGGTCCATTCCATTTGTCTTATTTTTTGCTTTCTATGGGAACTTGCTTTTTTTAGTTTATAGCCTTTCAGAATCTTTCTTATTAAATTTTTTTCATACTTAAAGTTATAAAAACAATACTAGTCAAAAATATACTCGTGTGGTGAAGTATCCCTCTCTGCAAAATGAGTTCCTTTTAGGGTACGTCCACACTGCAGTATCGTTTGTCATAAACACATGTCGGTAACTTACCGTATTCCTATCACAAACTGGTTGAAAACAACCCAACGACCCTAAGTAGAGAACGAACCTTTGGCAAATGATGGACTTCCACTGAGTCGTTGACTTGTATTCAGCCTGTTTGTGACGTGTATGCGATGAGGTGACGACATGTGTTCATGACGTCATACTGCAGTGCGAATGCACCCTTAATGATACGCTATTTTCTTTGTCCCCCTTAGGATCCAAGATGATCTAAAGAGTTTGGATGAAAATCAAAAGATGACCTTTGCTTTCCCAACTCCTTTTGAAATGGTGAATTTTCGGCAGTTTCTGGATTAAGCTGCACACTCCTCTTATTTCTGTAGTAAGTATTTACATTTTTCAACCTTTGTTACCGTGAGTCTTTGCATAGGCTAATTTCAAAGTAAGCTGATAACTAGGTTCATCAACTCTGCAAATAAAGGTTCGAATTAGTCGACCTCTCCTTAAACCCGCTCTTCTTCAAAAAAATAAATCAGGAGACAAGGATGTCTTAAACTTGATAATTAATGCAAACTGGGTTTTGTTTATTTATTTACTTATTTACTTTTGGGGGCTTGTCACACTGTTATTTCCAGAAAATATTATAATACAGGATGGCAGATCACAGATGACTGAATGTAAAACGAGGCATCTTTCCAAAATCATATTTGTACGCGCACAGGAATAAATGGCAGACGGTATGCGAACATAGGAACCTTTGTTTTCAAGTTAACGGTTAAATGTGAAATCAAGCGAAATGATATGGAATGTAAAATGAACCAAAATTGCGGACATTTCCAGTGATATCATAATTATAATTCAACAATGTTTGAAACATTGTTGAATGGTGAGAACTTCTCTGGTTTCACGCTGCAGCGTTCACATTTAAATCATATACTGATTTTTTATGGCATAAAATTCCAGTAATATACCAATAGATTTAAAAAAGTCGAACACCGGATTCATTCAAACTCAGCAACTGGGACTGATTTAATTTCGTTCTCCAGCTGCACATGCATTAGTGATTATGGACTCGAAGGGGGTTTATTGATGAATCCAGAAAGTGAGAATGAAAATATATGAAAAATTCAATAAATAAATATATTTCCAGAATGATGAAACTCAGTATTGAACCCGTTTTTGCGTATATTGAGTAGGATTAGTTGATATGGATTTTTACCAATGTTCGCCGAAGAACCGAATAAAGACCCAAGGTCAAATATATTAAAGTCATCAACAAGAACGACTTGAAGAGCAGATGAATGAAATGTAAACGAGAGGTGAGTGAAGTTTATTCAACTTCCAAGGTGCCGCATGATAATGTAGTACAAAATACTGGAGAACCTACTGTAGGTTCTCCAGTATTTTGTACATTATAATTTTTTTATTATTTTTAAATATTCATTTTTTCTCTCCTCTCAGTATCTTACCTTCTTAGTGGTTTTATTGACGATTTCTGTTTAGTACGTGATTTCTTATTACATGTAGTCAGTTGTCTTTTGCAGTTAACTTAGGTTTTTATGTTTCTTTTTACTTTAGTATTATTGCATGTATTGTAAGTTTGTCAATTATATATAACTGTTTTAATACTTTTTTATATTTAGTCAATCAGTATAACTTTCTTACTGTTTCTCTTTATTTTTTATGTAATTCTATAGATAAGTGACCTGATGATGGGAAAAGGTATGTATTCCCGAGAAAGCTCTGGCTGTGCCTCTCTAATTTCTAAGAAATTATAATGTCTGCAATTTTACCACGTCTTCTGGCTATCCTGTTCCTCCTTAAATTGAAGTTTTCTAGAAATGACAACATAATTAGTTATATATATATATATATATATATATATATATATATATATATATATATATATATATATATATATATATATATATATATATATAGTCGTAGAGCTGGAGGAAGGAATGAAAGAAAGAGTTGACCAAGCGTTTTCTTGTATTTCCCACACCTCCTCAGGTCAAAGTAATACAAAAAATCATTATTTGGTACAAAGACGCCTCTGTGGCAGCAATACATAAATATAAAGTCTACCATATTACTATTTAAAAACTAATTGTCTAAAAATGTGGTTTACAAGTAGTTCATCCAGTTTGTACATCCCGGGACTGCTGTTGGTCAAATCTACACGAGTTTTCTTTATTATACATGACTCAACAATATTTCTTTTCGTGACGTCTTTACAGAACATGATCCCTTCAGCTTCTTTCCAATTCATGGTTTGGTTGCCCTCATTCACATGTTGAAATAAACTGCTTGCAGTATTCCCCGTTCTGACATTATATTTGCTGTTTTAATCTTGTTTCGAGATCCTTTCCACTCTGTCCCACGTACTTTTTATAACAGCGATGGCAAGGAATCTCATATATGCAGCCATTCTTCCGTAGAGAGGAATTCCTGATTAACATGTTCTTAAGTACATAGTTCTTAAAAATAATGTGGATTTTATAGAGTGGTTGAAGGTTTAATTTTAATTATGATTTTAAACTGGACAGTTTTGACGTCAGCTCATTGTTCACAAAAGTACCAGTAGATGAACTACTTGAATTTATGAAGGAAGAAATGGGAAAATACACTTTCTCTTTGGACAGGCCTTCTATGATTAAGCTTGTAGAATTGTGTGGTAGAGGTTGCAAATTTGTGTTTGGAGAAAAGTTTTATGAGCAAAAATCTGTATGGCAATGGGGCAAACCCATTCCATTACTTAGTAACCTTTAGATGGAGTTATGTACCTGCAAGGATATTCCTAGGTATCCTGTGGGTTAGGTAATGTCGATGATATATTTGTGCGTGGCCTGTTGACAAAAATGAAGAGAGCTTCCTAACAGCATTAAATGCCCTAGTACCTTCTATAAAATTTACCCAAGAAACTGAAGTAGATAATGAGTTGGCGTTTTTAGACGTTGAAGGTCCGAGACATTGTAACAAACCTTAGATACCCTCGTGATTTTATTGACAGAGCTTTCTGTAAAGCAAGAAAAACGTTTTATAAACTTGGTCATAGGTTTAATGTGAAAAAACTTCTCGTTTTGCCATAATATTACCAGTTTATGGCCATCCCTGGGCTGTTGAGACCATTTCAAGTTAATGTCATTTTTAAGAACTATCTACTTAAGATGATGTTAATCAGGAATTCCCCTCTACGGAAGAGTGGTTGCACACATGAGATCCCTTGCAATCACTATAATAAAAAAGTACGTGGGACAGAGTGGAAAGGATCTCGAAACAAGATTAAAACAACATAAATATAGAGTCAGAACGGGGAATACTGCAAGCAGTTTATTTCACCATATGAATGAGGGCAACCACACCATGAATTGGAAAGAAGCTCAAGAGATCATGTTCTGTAAAGACATCACGAAAAGAAACACCGTTGAGTCGTGTATAATAAAGAAAACTCGTGTAGATTTGATCAACAGCAGCTCCGGGATGAACTACGTGTAAACAACATTTTTAGACAATTATTTTTTAAATAGTAATACGGTAGTTTTGATATTTATGTACTGCTGCCGCAGAGGTACTTTGTATCAGCCGATGATTTTTTTTGTATCACTTGACCTGAAGAGGGGTGTGGAAAATAAAAAAGAGCTTGGCCAACTCCTTTCATTCCTTCCTCCACGTATATTTATATATATATATATATATATATATATATATATATATATATATATATATATATATATATATATATATATATATATATATATATATATATATATATCACCCAGAACTCATACAAAAATAAAACGGACTAAGAATAAAGGAACCCTCAATCAGCCAAAAGATTTGCTTGGCACATTTTTTAAGGCTGACGTCAATAATTATTAGCCATGTCCATAGGTTTAATTAGCGTGAGATCGACGGTACATTTTTTGGAGGCCCAGGGACTTAATTACGCGGACACATTTCCTGATTGGATGAGATCAACCGTTAGTCAACTGGAAAAGATTCTAGAAAAGGTTATGGGAGGTTATTCGAGCCCGTATGAGAGAGGAAGGGTACCTGTAAATTTATATGAAAGTCATCACCTGAACTTGCCACAAACCTTTGTGTTATAATGTTAGTGACAGCGGGTCGGTTTAAAGCACAACAGTCCAACAGAACAGGTAAGATGAAGGTTTTGCCAGTGTCTTTCCCTGTATAACCTTTTAATTGACTTGTCCCTGCTTCCGAGCTGTTGGGCTTAATCTTTTGTAATACCTCTTAAATATTTACTCCTGTTTGGTAGGTCTGCTAATTCTTCAACTGTGTTGGATTTCAGGTTCATATTTTCCTTATAATCCACATCTGTCATTTATACGAGCTTTCTTTGTAAACTTATTCTTATATTCCCATCAGTCTGCTAAGTAAAGGGCAATAAGTCGAAAGGCCTAGCACCACTCCGTCGTTTCATTTCCTTCATGTGCCATTTGCTTTTATTTATATATTCATCATGTTCCATATTTTCATGATTCAGTTATGCATATATATATATATATATATATATATATATATATATATATATATATATATATATATACAATGCTATATATATATATATATAAATTTATATATATGTATATTTATGTATATATATTATGATATATATACATATACGTGTGTATATATTATGTAATGTATATATATATATATATATATATATACATACTGTATATATACATACACACACACACATTAAAATCAAAATGTACTAGATGGGTCCACTCCCATTAAAATAGTAAATGAGATCAAGCTAGCTAAACCTTCTTATGTTCACGGATCTTCGTGTTTCTCTCTCTCTCTCTCTCTCTCTCTCTCTCTCTCTCTCTCTCTCTCTCTCTCTCTCAAGTTGGCTCGTATACTTCTAGTCTGTCGAGTATCAAGTTCCCTCCTCCTCTTCCAAATATAAAGACGTAATGAAATCTTGAGGGCTCTCAAACCATATTTTGAAGAACCGAAATTTAGCTCATCTCCTATCCCCCTGCCCTTTTAATATTATATCATTTGAGAAATACTTTTGCGTCTTGCTGTTTCATATTCTGTCTAGCTCACTTGCCCTCAGAGTTCTCCCTTAGTGACTTATAGAAAGCATTCTGTTTCTCCGCCCTCGCACAGTCTCCATTATTCTTGAGGTGTGAAATACGTTCTTGGAAATGTACTATTATAAAAAAAATGCTCGTTTATGGAAAAAGGAAAGGACAGATTAAACAGAGAAACGTAGAAAGCGGAATACTGATAAGATTAGCAAAAGTGATAATAAAAATCTTAATTAACTCTGAAACAGGAATAAGGCTCTTTTTGGAGAGTTGTAGCCACTTAGAGCTTCCAAAGGCAGTTTCATAATAATAATAATAATAATAATAATAATAATAATAATAATAATAATAATAATAATAATAATAATAATAATAATAATAATAATAATAATAAAAACACCTGTATCAGACTGTGTGATGTAGGGTCACCTCTTCAAAACTAGGAATTCATTCTGGGCGATGAGTGTACATTTTGTACATTTTGCTTTATATATATATATATATATATATATATATATATATATATATATATATATATATATATATATATATATATATATATATATATATATATATATATATATATATATATATATATATATATATACATATATATATATATATATATAATATATATATATAATTATATATATATAATATATACTGTATACTGTGTTTATATAATATATATATATATATATATATATATATATATATATATATATATATATATATATATATATATATATATATATATATATAAATATATATAGTAACATACCATTGTTATTTGCAATAGCTCGAAAAGCTCCATGTATTAAAAATTAAACTCCAAAATTAAAACATAAAATAAAAGACTGAGTCTACACAAGACCACCCAGATTGAGGGACAAGGAAATGGTAAAAACACCCCTGAACATTAGCGTTAGTTAAATCCTCGCAGTATTGATGAAGATCTCCACCCCCTCCCTCTTTGCCAATTATCCCGCCTTTGTCTGCCTTTAATTTCCCTTGGGTACTGTCGTTCCATCTCCTTAGTCCAGCGGTTGCTTCCGTGGATGTCAATAAGACGCAGGGCGGGAGCCGGCACATTAACGGACATTCACCCACACACAGGACTAAGGCTGGAAGGTGGGAATGAAAGCCTGTGTAAGGGTCAAGCGTGAGTTCGTTACCAGCCAGACACAGAGCAGAATCCTTGCCAGGTCGGTTTCCGACCACCCTCCCTCTGTCCTAGTCCATCTTTGTCGTGCTAACACAATCCCACCAAAGTCCCTTGCCTTAACTGCAAAGTCTGGTCTACACATCAAGACAACACATCCTGTGGGAAAAGGTATAGTTGTGTTTGGAGTTTAAGACGCTCATTCTTTCACTATTATTTTCAATCTTTCTAATGTTCGCACCCCTTGGAGTTTGAGACAAATAAGTGAAGTGGTTAATGTTTTCAATTCAAGTAACATAAGCATCTCATGGAATTTGCTATTCTTAATTGCTTCCCTCTTAGTCTTCAGCATTTGCAAGCAAACACGTAAGTGTTTTACTTTGCGAACCAAGTGACAGTAAGTTGTATTGCAGAATGGGACAGAATGGGCGATTGTAATGCTGTGTGCCTATCTGTTTGTCCACGGTGCCAATTCCTGATCTCCAGACATGGAAGATTCCTTCAAAATTAATATCTGAAGATTTATATGCCCCCTGTGGCAAGAGTTCCTGTGTATTTCCTTAGTTTTAGAGGTTCTACACCATAGTGTGATTAGTTTCAGATTAAGATTGATTCTGTAGTTAAGAATTTCCATCATAGATCGTAAATTATTTTGCTACTGTCACTATTTGATTTGTGACTAACATAAGAGCAGTGCCAAGTTAGGAACTCCTGTGTAATATCCTTCTGATCTGTGAAATTATAATCTAATTAGTGAAAACTTGTTTTTCCCTTAAATTCCATATATATTTACTGTTAACTTCTTTTTATGTGTGCTGCCAAGTCAGTCAGATGTTTGAAGTGTGACTAGAGCTAGATATACCTACCCAGGCCACACCTGTCAATATACATATATATATATATATATATATATATATATATATATATATATATATATATATATATATATATATATATAATTTTTCACGAAGTGTTCCAAGTTCTTGGTTATTACACAACTAATCACAAAATTCAAAATTTTACTTCACTTCAGCCAGGTGCTTGAACTCTCATAACAATAAAATTACGACTGAGTACTCTAAAAGCAATAGTGATCCCTTAAAAAGCTTATTAATCACATGAAAAATCAGACTAAGTTTATCAAAACAAGTGTGAGGTATCAACAGTTAAACAAGAAATATACTAAAGTAAAAGGGCGTCACTCCATCAAACAACTATCACTGCTTCCCTGGGCGTAATTCACTTCAGCAAAACTAAAGGAACAAAACATGTTTATCACTTTGCCTTATACACACAGTTAATCCTATTCACTGGTGGTCAATAAATGAAACATTGTTTTTAAAAATTTTAAATACAAAATTTTTTTTTTAAATTCAAAATTTATCATTAGAATTCACAATCTGAAAAAATTTACTATTACTTGAAAACAACACAAAATTTAATTAATTCTTGAATTAAATTACAAAAGTTAATTTATCAAGAAATTGAATTAATCAGGCAAAACTTAAACTTTTCAGAAATACTTTAGATTTGAAAAGGAAATCTAAGTAAGTGAAAATTAAATTAAGTATGCAATGTTAAATTATCAAGAAATACATAAAATGCTTAGTAAATAAATGTTAAATCACCACTATACAAAATGTGAAAAATTAAGAGATTGCAAGTACAAGAACATACAAAAATACACAAAAGATTTACCAAAAACAATTTCACCAAGGCAAAAATCTTTTAATGTACCTTATTATACCATGGTAATAATAAGTAAAATTCACTTTACCTGACACAAGCTTGTGAAAACTTTCACAAAGTTTACTCCAAATGACGCAATTGCCATGTGCTTCTGGGCAATAACTCTCTTGATCTCAAAACAGAACAATACATGTAACATTGTGAAATCATTCATCTTCTTCTCTCTCGCTGTCAACGTGTTATCTTTCATGGTGACAACTGAAGCAAAACAAAGCACTTGCTACCACACACACATGTTGCTGATATACTACGTTACTATTAAAAATGTATTATTTATTCTAAATTACGCTATCAAGTTATCTAAATCATTAATTCTTGTGAGATCTGACATCAGACTACATCTGATACTTCAACAACTATTATCATTACACTGAATACATTATAACTAGAACAGTAGATATATCAAAATCATGGAAAGATATACATTTTAAAGACAGTATCATGGGAATATATATACATATATGATATATTTATTTATATACCAGTGAGAGGCGCGCGGGGGCAGGAGGGCACTTGAGGGATTCCCTGTTTAAAGGTGGCTGCCAGTCGTGAACTGGGTCCTTCGTCTTAAGGAGTTCTCTTTGGGTGTTGCATTGGCCTCATACAAATCAACGTTGCGATACCTATGGTCATCATCGCCATTAATAAGTAATGTGGCCTCAAGGGAATAAAAAACAAAGTTTCCAAGAAATTGATAAAATGGTAAAAATAAACCAATACATTATAAATTTTCAAGAAAACCAGCTTCCTCCAAAAACTCCAAAATATCCTCTCTGGGATCCCAGGAAGGATGGTAATTACCCTCTTCATCAATGAACTCTGAGAAGAAATGATTTCTCAAGTTCCCATGGCTGGGGCACTGAACCAGCACAAAGTATTTCACAGAGACTGATGGCAATAATACGAAATACAC
>NC_089742.1:44008012-44025512 GCF_040412425.1 Macrobrachium rosenbergii | reverse complement strand
TTATATATATGTTATATATATACATGTATAGGCTATATGTTTATAATATATATATATATATATATATATACTGTAAATATAAATTATACACACACGCATGCATGAATTTTATTATCACTCTTACACGAGATTTTTACATATCAGATCCTTTTTAGGAAGAGACGAAACATGTTTTTGTGTATAAATCCTAGCTTAGCAATAAAGCCGACACCGGTCAGAAAACAACCGTGTTATATCTCTTCCTCAATGTTTGATATATATATATATATATATATATATATATATATATATATATATATATATATATATATATATATATATATATATATATATATAATATACATATGTATACTGTATATATATATATATATATTTTTTTTATTATTTTTATGTATTTTAAAGAGTGCCTTGGACGTGCAACAAAAGCAAGAGTTCATAGTTCAATGAATCCGCTTCCTGAAAAAAATTTCTGCGGCCTATTACTTTAGCATAAGTCAAGCACCTATTGCTTAGTTGACTGTGGTGGGTTGCTGCCAGAGTAGGGACAGCTTGAGGTTAGCATACTAATCCCGAAAACATTTACTGAGAACCAGAAAGTTCTCAGAATAAATAATGTATATATACAGTATATTATATTATATCGATTTAATATCTTATATAAAATATATATATATATATATATATATATATATATATATATATATATATATATATATATATATATATATATATTATATTATTAAAACAATCGCTTTCGATTGTTCCCTTGGTGGATTGTTACAACTTTTGTTTTTTCTTTGTTTTTCTTGCTGGCGAGTTGACGTCTGATGGATGGCGTCAGATATCGTCAGTCAGGGTCGTAACAGCAACCAGTCAGGGTCAACAGCAACAAGTCAGGTTCATAGCAGCAACAAGTCAGGTTCGTAGCAGCAACGAGCCAGGTTCTGGAGGGCAGAACGACCAATGGTCCAGGGCAGCAGCGAGTCCGTTGGGGTAGCAGCAGCAGGTATTCGTACCTGTGAGTCCGGTCCTAGCAGCAGAGCAGCGGAGAGTTTCTTGAGGACGAGATGGTTGCCGTGTCGGCTCTGTCTTGGTCGTCGTAGATGGAGGAGGACGTCAGTACGTTTCTGGGAGGGCGAGATGGTTGCCGTGTCGGCTTCTGTCGCGGTCGTTAGTACTGGAGGAGGACGTCAGCACTGTGCTTGAGACGAGATGGTTGTCGTGTCGGCTCTGTCTTAGTTGTCCTGCAGTGTTCCCGTCAAGCAGCTTGGGCTGCTTCCATGGCTCTATGGAGTTCGTCCGCTAATACCGTTTTAAATTGTGCTGCTTCATTTTTGAATTTATTATTTGTTATTTATGCTGCTATTTTTGTTATACCGCTTTGGTATTATATTACTTTATATTATTGAGGTTCATGTTACTTAATTATTGATTATGTTGTGTTACATGATGTTTGTTGAACTGCTTATGCCTATGTTTTTGTTTTTTATGTTCATTTATGTACTGACTCAATTTTATTTTTATTTGGTTTGATTGTTTGTATTTCTTAGTAATGTTCATTTAATTGTTTACTTTAAATTAAACTGAACCTGACTCACTGTAAATATTGTAAATAAATTAATTTTAAGGTAACTTTTTCGTTTTGTTCTGCTCCTCCCTCCTTTGTTTGTCACCTCTCGTCAGTCATTACAGCCCAATTGCTTGTTTTCTGTAAAGAACCTGTCGATCTCGAAAAGCGAGATCATAATATATATATATACTGTATATATATATATACATATATAAATGTGTGTGATTGTACATTTAACTATTTTACTTATGAAGGTGGTGTGGGGGAGGGAAATGCTCCCAAAAAACAACGTGAAAGTGTTCAAAACCTCTTTCAAACTTTATCTACTGAATTGAGGAAGAATTCCTTGCTCGGGAAGCTCCCACAGCATTAGCCGTTTCATGGTTCCACAAAAAAAGCTCATTAGCATCTTGTCGAATCCTCTGTAAACACTGAGCCATTGACCAATCTTATATATATTTATATATATATATATATATATATATATATATATATATATATATATATATTATATATATATATATGTATGTATATATATATTTATTTATATATATATTTATATATATATAAATATATACATATTATATATACATTATATGTGTATATAATATATATATATATATATATATATATATATATATATATATATATATATATACACATATAAATATAGTTATAATCACTGGACGTCTGATCACAGAAGTTCAGCAGCGTTAGGTCTAGTACATCTGAATGAGTGACCATCAAGAAATGCCAGGGCCGTCGGCACATCAGCTCTTCAAATGCCTATGAAGCAGGGCATGAGGCTAGCAACCTCACCCTAACAGTGCATGCCGAAAACAGAAACTAGACTCTAGAGCCACTCCCCAACCCGGCTTTTTCCTGAAGGGAGGAAGACGTATGGTGGAAAAAATTTCATGTTAAACATTAAATTACGCCGGTTTTTCTTCTTTTCCTCTTGTAGGTCAAGGGTATTACTGAGACGGGGAGGGCGAGGGGATTTATGACTTCTTATTGCGGCAGAAAGGTGAAGCATGAACTCAGATTTTATTTTAGGGGCTTGTTTGTATCGTAAATATTTTTTTTTTTTTTTTTGTTGTTACTTTGTTCTGCAATTATTATTATTATTATTATTATTATTATTATTATTATTATTATTATTATTATTATTATTATTATTATTATTATTATTATTACTCTCGGGTGCTTCTGCTTTCTTTTGTCGTTAGTTTTTGCAAAGCTTTTCATCCAGGTTCGGTGTTATCTCAGTCATTTATTATTATTATTATTATTATTATTATTATTATTATTATTATTATATTATTATTATTATTATTATTGCTATTATTGTAGTTCAATTCCTCCTACAAACTTGAGTTATATATATATTATATATATATATATATATATATATATATATATATATATATATATATATATATTATAATATATATATATATATATATATATATATGTATATATTTATATAATATATGTATAGATACTATAGATATATATATATATATAATATATACAGTATATGTATATATGTATGTATGTATATACATACTCTTTTCTCTAAATTTGGGATAATATTCGTAAACTTGACAGACTGATGGAAGGAAGGAAAGAACGATGAAGGAATTTTGATCTTTTTTTAAATAAAACAAATAACTAAATAAATAAAAAGGGAAGAAAAAAGAAAATGATTCTGATCAGTTTCTCTATTTCCCGTATGTGTGAAGGGTAGGTTTCAGGATGTACAAATAGATCGCATTATGTAAATTACCGACCCTTCGCTGTGTATTTCAGTAGAAGCGAATAATGTCTAAGAGCAAGTATCATAAAGTTTCTTACAGAAGATCTCTTTCTCAATTACCGTTTAAATGGTTAGGAAGATTTGTCCCTAAATCAACCAGTTTTTTTTAGAATTTTGTCGTGCAATGTTTTTTTTAGATTTTTGTCTTGCAATGTGGTATTTGATGAAGAAAAAAATCATTTTGGTTATAGGTTTCCTATGAAGCACTGTTACCATAACCAATGATGTAGAAACCCGAGAGGATCTCATGTTTTTACAGACTTGACTCGTTAGTATACCGCAAACAAAGGTAATAAGGTAACTGGAGAATATGTGCCTTGCATGGTATACTGCGCCGCTCCCCCTCCTCCCCTCTCCTCTCTCTCTCTCTCTCTCTCTCTCTCTCTCTCTCTCTCTCTCTCTGTACTGTTGTCATCTTGTATGGGTACCTCCGACTTTCTTAGCATGTGTCCTGTATTTGTATAATATTCCTTTGATCATAAATTATCACTATTACTATTATTGGTATTTTGTTGCTTTTGTTGTCCTTACATCAAGAATTAATAGCAAGTAAAAATATGTATTTTTCATAGGCTGTGTGTTGAATGAAAAACAGACCTTTACACGGAAGTAATATGCCTGCATATGAAAGATAAATATTAGAATAGGAGCCATATGCTTTTATAGGAACGGTATGTATAAAGATAATTTCATAGCTGGCTAAGCACCTTTCGGTTTAAGGAAAAGATAAGGAAATACTTTAGAATAGAATCTATTAACCAATGGAGAGAGAGAGAGAGAGAGAGAGAGAGAGAGAGAGAGAGAGAGAGAGAGAGAGAGAGAGAGAGAGAGAATGTGCTTCCAGTTTGCTTCTGATAATCGAGATCCGGCTGGCTCGTTCAAAATAGGAGAGCAATAGAGAAAATAGTTTTCCACCAAACGTAACAAGATCGGAGGACTTGACTGCAAGTAATTAATATTGACACAAATCTAAATGGCTAAATATCTTGTTTCCCCTCAGTTTCCGTCACCATGGCAACCGCCTTAGTGAATACGGCGACCCTTTATGGTTGTTGATGGGAAATACGCATTGGTTTAGTTGGAGAGAGAGAGAGAGAGAGAGAGAGAGAGAGAGAGAGAGAGATACTTGAAGGATACCGAGCGATCTTCGGGAGGATTACTGATGGATGTGAAGTGCACGAGCAAAGGGCGAGGGATGGTCTGAGGCTTTAAGAGGGTATGGAACGAAAGAGAAAAGCGGAAGAAGCAGAAGAAGAAGAATAAAGAGGAGTAGGAGGAGGTGAGATAAGCAAGGAAGGAGAGGAGGAAAACGTCACCGACAGGCAAGATACTAAGAGGCAAGTGAGGCGGAAAATAGGAGAGCCAGGGCGTGCGTGAAATTGAGGAAGGCCATTGGTGCTGAAAAACTGTTCGGGTGGAGGAGAGCGCGACCTATGGCGTTTTACAGGAGCTCTGTGGAAGTCAGGTTCCATCAGCTGGCCTCCGCCACGTCTCATTGGGCGGGGTTTAGTCGAGCCTCCTGGCATGACACTTCTCTTAAAGTATATGGTCCGCTTCAGTCCAATAATACCCTTGGCAACTGCTTTTATACTTATCAAGGGCCAGCAATTTCCCCTTGTGCCCGAAGCTGCGTCGTCTAGCTATGAAGGCTTATTTGTTTTATAAGGTCGCTTATTTTATAAGAGGTGATAATTTTCTTTCACTCAGTAACCAGTTTTATTATCCGAAGTTAAAAGTTGAAAATTACATTGGAAATACATATTTTGTAGTAATTTAAGAAGGATATAATCTATCTGTAATGAAATATGTATATATATTCATATATATATATATTATATATATATATATATATATATATATATATATATATATATATATATATATATATATATATATACTTGTACTTATCAACACTTGAACACGTGTTTCACAGAAATAAATTTCTGACTCACATTGGGGATCAAACCCCAGCCTCTTAAAAGGAAAGCCAAGGCATTATGATCTCTGTGGATAAATTGATAGTGCACTGGCCTTTCATTTGAGAGACGGGGGTTCGATCCCGATGTGTCAAATAAATATTTTTATATATATATATATATATATATATATATATATATATATATATATATATATATATATATATATATATATATATATATATATATATATATATATATATTGTCAATTGTATTTATTCATTGCAAATGCACAGGCAGGCTCCATGATCTTCATTTGAGAGAATAAGTACAGTAAATGTGTGTAAGCCGCTAGGACCACACAAGCAGAATCATAAACGACATTCCCTGCCAATTAGCGATTTGCTATGGCTGACACCCTCACGTGGAAAACTCCACCCTACTCCACCCACTCGACCTTAATGTCTCTCTGTTGTGCTTCCATTGTCCTTCCTTTGTGTGTTTTGTCTCTGATTCCTTCTCCAGTACACCTGCATCCTGAGATGTCAACAAGACGCCAACCGGGAGCAAGAAATTTTAAGTCTTCACCCTCTTTGGATAGAGGCTGACTATAGCGGGAAAAGCCAGCATATAAGGAGAGGTCATAGGTCACTCGAGCATGTTTGCAGCCTACAGTTAAATCTTTGTCGATCGGCCCTCCGACCCCACCCCTCCCTCTTTCCCATAAAGTGGGTTTTTGATGTGTTACTCAGATCCGATCCACCACTGACCCCTTGTAATAAATTCAGAGTATGGCTTCAACATCTAGAAGTCTATCTCCAGGACAAAGAATAGGTGATTTTGAAGCTGTGTGTTACCTGCTAACCACGGTGCCCTTTCTCCATCTTCCTAATGTGAGAAGATTCTTCAAGATTTTACATCTGAAGATATATTTAATTATTGTCCTCTGTCACAAGAGTGTTTAATCTTAATCTAATTTTAGAGGTTCTTAAATCCAGTGTGATTATCTTATCGTAAGGTTATGTCAACCTAGATCTAATCTTAGAGGTTCTTAAATCCATTGTGATTATCCTCCCTGAAAGATCCTGTTTACTTAAGATATCCTAAAGTCTTATTTCTCAGACTGATTTGCAAGTGGCACTATTTGTTTTGTGAATTATCGTAATTACAGTACCACGGAGCTAGCGATTAAGCTCCTGAGTATATTTCTCCTGATTTGTGTAATTATATCCTATTAAGTCAATCCTTGATTTTCTTTTAATCTCCATTGAAAGTATCATTTAAATTAGCTCTAAACTCTTTTTTTTTTTTTTTTTTACAAGGTGGCCCCTAGTTAGATACTGTTAGAACTTGAATAAGAAATAGAAGTCACATTTTAATCATGTTGTAGGCCACACTATATATGATATATATATATATATATATATATATATATATATATATATATATATATATATATATATGTGTGTGTGTGTGTGTGTATATATATATATTTATATATATAATTTATTCCTTTTTTGATTGCCTGAATAAATAGATATATAAAGCAGTCATATTTGTAGCATCAACAAAATCACGCTTGATGACACCAAAAATAAAGCTTGTCTATTCCTACAAAACTACAAAAACGTTAAATTTGTTATGTGCTATCCTGAAACGAATTTGGAAATAAAAGCACCAAAATAAACCTCCTAACAGCCTGTTATTGTTCTCTCTAGTTTTACGTCTTTCAGGGGATCAACTCTGCAAAAGCATCAAAGGTGTACGTTAATTAATATCAAGCTTGACGGCTCACGAACTTCGATATATTTAATTCAGGAAGTTCGGACATTGCGTGTATCACTCAACTTCTACAGTCATGAAGACACGAGGAATAACCTCAGAATAAAACTTACTTCCTCGTTTTGAAAGTCATCAAGAGATCTTACAAACGCCATGCTAACAAAAAGAATTAATAAATAAACACATTTTCCAAAGGAAGTCTTTACTATTTCACTCGAGGGCGTCTCCTCACCGCGTCTAGTCTTCGACTTCTTTTCAATCCCGTCACGTTCGGGAATCGTTCCTGCACAGCGGTTCATGGAACCTTCACGTCCAAGAGCTCCTGGCCTGGTTCCTTCAACTCTCCGGTATGTTAAGAAAAAAAAAATTAGTCATGGCATAAATTATGTTAAGTGCAAAAATGAATTATGAGAGGCGGAAGAGCACTATGTTTTTGTAAGATTGCCGTATTCATGTTTAGTGTAAATTTATTTATAACGGAAAATAAAAAAAAAAAGACCCTCGTGTACAACATACCTAGGGATGCGGCAGACCTCTCCAGATTGTAACTTGAAACAGACTTAGTAGCTGACCATTAAACTTTCATAAGAGTTCGTCGAATTATACCCTTCCAACTCCCGGACGAAAGATAAACCAGTGTTGTTCGCCCATCACTGTTGTTTCTAGTTATACTGTGTTGGACTGAAAAAAAAAGTCACTCCACATCTCCATTACCAGTCACTCCTAATCCTAACGCCAATATAACCTAATTTCATGCTCACACAAAAAGGTTAATTGGTTATTGCAAATTCATTCCTTCGATCAAGAGGGATGTCGCGCCTGCTGGTGTGTGAACTTAATCTGTAATTGATTAATCAACAAATGCTAGTGGTTTATCCTGCATAGAAACTGTTGCCTCAATTCACAGTTTGTTCATCGACTGCTAAAGTTTACGCTTAATTAATTGGCTTGGATGACTTTTTTTTTATGCATGCCTTTTCTTTTTATTTCGCTCCCGCTCAGCATTCAATATTCCTAGGGTGTGAGTGGCAGTTCAATTTACCGACGACAGGGTTACGCTTCACTTTTTCCGTTTAAGTTTTTTTCTGAACTTAGTCTTATCATGTGTTTGCTTATTTTGAAGTGTATTGATACTGGTGAAATATCCAATAGACATTTCCAGTTAAAATGATTAAAACGAGAGTAGGTTTGTTTGAGTTCATTTACCACATTGCCATGCGTGTTCTTTAGTGTACTTTCATTCCCATGAACCGGGTCTCATTACAGATATTTTCTTTTTCTTTTCAATCAATATCGTAGTATTTGACATGTTTCTAATTCATATTTTTCACCGCAGTCGACATCGAAATCACAAAATAGGATTTTCAGGAATCACTAAACTAAGCTCTACCGTTATTATTTATTGCCGTGTTTATTATGCCCCTCTTATTCGAGGTGGAAGGCGTGAACCTTATGGCCAACCCTCCTCTTTTGTCCGGGGTTGGGACCGGAAATAATGCATACCCTCATGTCCTATTTTAATGAGAACATAATACGCATATTTTAATTCATAAGTCGACTCACTCTTCCCCATCTCTTGGGTACTCGTGAGTTCAGCAAGCAAGAAGAAAGCTCTTGAATGACATGACAGCTCTTGGAGATGGGGGTTCCATGAGCCACTGGACAGGAATGATTCCGGAACGTGACGCATTTGTAAAGATGATGATCCGGTGGGGAAGAACCACGTTCAAGCAGAGACTGCCCGCGAAATTAACCGTTGTAGTTTACTCTGTTTCACACGAAAGAAGAATATCTGGTGGGTCTTGCCTACAACTTTTCAATGACACGTAGCAGGCCCGGAAGTGGGTTTTGTGCCGAGGTATTTTTTAAACTGTTAAACAGGTGTAATGTAGAGTGCCGAACTCCTTGTTTAAAACTATTGAGTACGTCTTTTGAAAAGACGTACTTAATGTCCACTTTTTACGTTATGTATTACGGACCACCACAGGCAAGACTGCACGAAGAAGCCCGTATGACCATGAAATGAAGACAGGCCAACCTCTAAAAGTGGGTGGTAAATTAATTTTTAATAATCAGACAGAATGACCACCGAGTCTGAGAATTCCATAAGTAGGCTATCTGTGGGAAAGTGGGGCTAGAGGCCTGACGTGGGCACCAAGGACGAGGGTGAGGGAAGAGGAGGAATACACTCAAGAAGTTCTTGGTAGCAAAGAAGTCTGTGGCCTTAAGAGGTGCTGAACTGAATCCTCATTGGAAATACGAGTAGTCACTCATCAGATGAAAAGCCTTTGGTTCAACTCTATCAAAAAGATTAGAGTGGTAATAACCTTCACAGGTATAAGAATGTTACACCATGAAAATGACTGTAAAGCCACATATTAACCCCAATACTGGTCTCCAACTAATCAAGCTTTATCGAGAAGGTTTAAGGAGCGTGGGGCGGAAAGATAGAAAATTTGTCTTGGAAGCATCAAAACCAACAAATTTTCACCTGCCTCTCCGAAATACACTATCCAGATGTATGTTCACAGAATAACGCAAGCTTCTGATCCTGATCCACCCAAAGAAGGAAAACCAGAGAGGGGCGAACTATCATGCGCTGTTAGGAACGGGAGTATTGTTTCGGAATAGCAAATAGCAATAATACATTTTATTCATTTAGGTTGTGGTCATGAGCGTTCTCTTGTACGTATTTCAAATGTCATTACTGTATTTCTGCACGTGCACTTACAAACACACATGTAACTGCTTTCTGCTCAAGTGCGTTCTGACTGCTTGTGTGTTTATAAAGAAGAGGAGTAGGAATAAAGGATACACCAGGAGGTGGTGGTATAAATTTGCTGGTCGAGAGAGAAGATTATAAAAGGGATGTGGACAGGTTCATCTTTGCGGGTGATGAAGTTATATTTGTAGAGACAAAATAGCACGAGAAAGTTTGTGGAACCTGAAAGTAAATACGAGACAGAAAAAGGTTATATTTTTTTTCATGTGATATTGTTATTTACAGAGACAGGTAAAATGGGTTAAGAGATTTGCCAAAGCTGTAAATACGAGACAGAAAAAGGTTACTAGGAGAAATGGAAGTTAAAAAGTATGGCAAATTAACTTTATCATTGAAGATGGAGAATAGGTAGAGATTTGCTCGTATGGACTTTTGGGAGTAAATTATATCTGCTTACATTGCATGTGTTAGGTACAGTACTAGTAGATAAGACATACCCTGTGAGATAGTTAATCGATCAAATTTACATTTTTCTGAATACGTCGTCATTTATTTAGGGAGCGGATATATCATTGCATTTACTCTCGTGTAGAGTCAAACAAAGATCTTCCTTGAAAAGAAATATTGGTAAGTGAATATTCTATTGCCTAATTATGATTAGACTCTTCCCCCTGATACATGCTACCAACGTCTATAAGTAAAAAGAAAATCATGTTTCAAAAATTTAAATAAAGAAGGAAAATTTATGCTAAGTTACAAGTATATTTCCTTACAACATCCATATACATGATGCTAACGAGATGGAAAGTCTCATGCATCACATTAGTTCTCCAGCAACAAACACGTAAGACATCAGCTTAAACACCGACATGCGTAAATCCGACACAAATGGAAGAGAAGATTGCGTAAACGTGGTATGTACGAGTTTCGGATATAAATACGAACGAGCCATTATACAAACAGACGTGAGGAACCTGAATTTAATATCACCGGCAAACCAAGTCTCTCCGCCTTGATGACGACCAAAACTTCTTTCGGGAGTAAACATGGAGGTGTGAAGCTGGGCTGAATTGCCTTGAGAACCAGGCGCGAAATGACACAACTTGGCCCTTCATTATCGACATCAACTTGTAAGGGTTTCTCGCCGTGATGGTGTCACACGAACACTTTTTTTTGCACCTTGCAGCATTTTGTCGCCAAATTTTGTGCCAGGTAACAAACTTTTGTTTGGTGGTGAAAACTGAAGTTTGTGAGGGTGATTTCACACAGATTTCAACATGCTAGACTTTAGGTCTGTCACTAATATTGGATATTTGTTGTGCAACTTGCCGGGAAGATGTTGGAATATGAGTTTTCGCCTAAAATCACCTTTGCATCATAAAAAGAAAAAGTAATTTTTCGGCTGCATTGTCCCCATTGTGATCCACAAAGGTTAATATTTAATCCTGTTTTCAAATAAGTAGAGATGACATAAATGTTTAAGGGAGCTCGTCTTCATGCAGACTACTCTCCTACCACCATGTCAGCAGCTACATTCCGTCAAAGTGTTACTAAAAAACCGGAGCAGTCTTTAAAATATCGCTGCTTGTGGTGTTGCCTATATGTTTTTATGTATTTATTTTAGCTGACGATAAATACCCGCAGTCGATATCTCTGGAGCTGGAGCTGATCGTGACTGGCAGAAACTCGCGCTCAGCACCCACCATGAGTTACAGTGATTTCATCAAGAAGGCAGACAGACTACAAGTTAAAGACTGTAATACTAATTTATAGGACTATCTATTACTGAATTAGGTTTCTGACTTGCATTACATGTTATGTGCACTAGCGTGCTCATGCCCCCCAAAATGGAGGTAAAACAAGAGGGGGTCGGGAACGCCAGTCCAGACCCTGGTGACGTCACGCACTTTCCAGGGGCTACGATTAAGGTACATTTACTTTGTATATTTATATAGGAGCCAGTTGTGAGAGAGGCTTGCCCCGGCTGGACGACAGCAAGTATGAATATGGGGGTTCATTATCGTTGGACTTCCGTCGTTACACACAATGAATAGATAGATGTACGGATACAACTTGCATTTCATTATTTAAAGATATATTTATGTTTGTTGAGCTATCTTTATTTATTTGTTTGTATTCTTGCCTTGGTCCATACGATTGATAAGTTTTGTATGATAATGATAATAGTAATAATAGAATGGAATAGAAAGCGGAGAATAGCATAGTATCGTGCACAAAGCCTCTTGATTTTTATTCATATGCTCGGTATACAAAACTCAGTGTTATTGCAGTCCACTGATTGTTGGCACGGATTTCCTTGCAGTGCACAGAGCAAAAAAAAAAAGAGCATGTTTTATCTCCGCTACTGTTAAAGGCAGCATTCATCGAACGTGTGCTCAGTTTTTTTTTTTATGTACGGGGCTTTCCTTGTTGTTGCTGCTGTTGTTGGTGTTGTTGTTTATATGTTTTTATTGTTTCGGTTTTGTTGTTGTTGTTGTTATTGTGGGCATCATTCTTATAAAGAAAATTTGATATTTTTTCTAGCGAAAATTTTTTGTCTAGGAAATATATCAGAAAAGACGAATAAATAAAAAGGACTCATATCATTACATTATTTGTTTCTCTCTTAATCAACGGTAAAGAAACAAATCCGGCTTTCACGGAAATGCCGAGATGAAAATCGTTCCACGTTGCGCGAGCACTGGCGAGTATCCATCCACATTCCGAATTCCTTTCCCATCTCAATACATACGCAAAAACACTCCCGGAGCAAACATTCCTCGAAGACACATTTAAACATACCTCGAGAATAAGCATATTTATATAACAAATGTTTGCTTCTTTCGATAAGACGGCATAATTCAATAGCTTGGCTTTTTTCCTCACATTCACGCACTCAATAAAAAGACTTCTTCGACGTTTTCATTACATTTTCCGTTTTCGTTGCGAAGCTGATACTCGAAGGGGAGACTCGGGGAAAGATGTGGGTTGTTGGAGAAGTACCCGAAAGATATTGACTTAGGATCTCTTTGTCATGGCTGGAAATTGGAGCTGTATAATTCAAGCTGTTACATAGCCACAGAGTAAGAGAGAGAGAGAGAGAGAGAGAGGGAGAGAGAGAGAGAGAGAGCCACAGAGTAAGAGAGAGAGAGAAGGAGGTTTCACCCAAGCATAACATGGTATCTAATCGTAGCCCTTCATTATCATATTTAGTTAAATTTATGCTCTCCATTAAATGTACTCTTTTGACAAAGTGAACTTGGATAACGCAACGTCTTATTTCATTTAATTTCCTTAAAATAACTGGAACGATGTTATTCTTTTTTTTTTGCTTCATTAGTGTCGTAATATATATACTTTAATAACCCTAACCAGTTTTAATTTTTTCCTCTCACTGGGCAGCAAAGAATATGAGAGATATTATTAGAAAACGTTCTTGCTGCATCACCAACCGAATAAGTATATGCACTTGAAGCACCTTCATCCATTACACAAACAACATGCGTCTTGCCCGTTATGAGGCTCATTGAAATTGAGCCTTAATTAGGTCCAGCAGATGGTATAGGGAAATAAATTCTCTATGGCACCTGGCGGGGCAACATCGCGGCACCTAAACAGAATTTGAATGCCGAGGTCCCACGATGTCTCAATGCAAAGTGCCAAAGGTTTGCCATTCCCTTCACTGCAAGACTGTGGAACAGTCTTCCGGGCAATGCTGATGTTTTTGATGCTCGTACATTTAGGAGAGGGTGAAACACCAGTATCCCAGATTCGGTGAAACAGAAATAATACTCGCTTGTTTGCACTCCCTTTTATGCTTCCCGTTTTCTTTCATCCCTTGTCCTATCCAGGACCTCCCCCGATTCTTCCTCTTGCGTCATTTAATTTCCCTCTCTTCCTTATTATTCTTCTCTCTCTCTTCATCTCTTCCCTCATCATTTCAGTCATATCCTACCCCGGGAACTTTTCATCAATTGTTATTATGCCTTGACCCATTCAGTATTTTTTTTTTTTTATAATCTTCCTATTGATAATTTAATTTAGTTTTGTTTTCAGATTTTTATGTCATCTCCCCTTGCTTGTTCTTTTTCATCCTTTCCTCTCTCTCAACGTCTATTATCCTCTTAATTATATGTTTTTGCTAATTTTCCCTCTATTATCTTATTTCCTAAACAGATTTTCTTTCTTGAACCTTTTTCAGTATTACATATATTTCCTATCAAAATATCAAGTTGCGTCTTTCTATTAGTCTATTTCACCTTCTCATTTCTTCATGTACGCCGCCTTTTCTTTATCACTGTAATTGCTTGTTTATTAATATGTGAGTCGAAGTTATTTATAGTAGCATTGTCTTTCGTCGCCCTCAGTAGATTGTTTATTGGTAGAGGGTCCTTCTGGTCTGTTGACGGTCCCTGTGACTTAAGAGGAAAAGAATAATCTGGAGAAAGGAAACGACTGATCTCTGCTACCACCAGGTTTCATACGTTGTTTTGTTAGTCTCCCAGGCTTCTTGGTGATTAATTTGACACTCCCATCCATGTATGTTGGTCTTTCACCAAGCTTTGGTCATGAGGTGCTGAGTAGCGAGGCTTGTGTAACTTATGACATTTATTTGCGCCCTAAAAATATGTTGACAGAAAGAGAGAGATGGGGGGCGAGAGAGAGAGAGAGTGAGAGAGAGAGTGAGAGTGTTAATCATTGTGGTAGATGCAACCATTGTGGGGATGGCTATGGGGCTACCACCCTCATCCCGAAAGATTTTCTGAGAACAATAAAGCTAGTCCGCTCTGGTCTCAACCTGCCAGGAGTAAAAAACATAACATATGTACATACGTATGTATATATTATTAAGAATATTCCCTCCTACGCCACCTTTTCAGGCAAAAATTTAAGGAAAAAGGACTAAGTAATTCAATAAGGTAAATTTAGTATGATTCACTGTGAGCAAATTCACCTCTAAAACCTTTCACCACTACCTTTTTGGGGGAAAACACCTTTAACCCCTTTCTTGTCCAAAGTGCTGTTGGAAATCCCTTAATTTCAGGTGCAGACCCGACCAGAGCTAATTGTCGCCCGAGGCAGGTCAGCTGGAGGGCTGACCACGTGCATTCCACCATTTTGAAATTGGAACCATGCTGCCTGCAGTTCCACGTGGGCAGAGCGATCACAATGCCATCTAGGAAGAGAAAGCCGTAACTTCCTAAGCTATAAAGGGCCCTGGAGAGAGGAGCTTGCCCTCAGAATTGCCTGCACAGACACGGAGTACAGAGCTCTGTCCCTCGCTCCATTTAACTGCCTATTTCCGACACATGGCGGGCAGTATCCAAAGGAACTTTTGTCGTGAATTGATTCGCTTGCCCTCCTCCTCGCTGGCCCTCATAAGAAGAGAATTTCAGCTCCTAACGAAAAGTAATGTACAAGGATTTAAGGTTTTTTGTCAGCCACATTCACTATTCTCCTCCAACTGTGTTCCTTTCTTTTGATATTGTGATATAATTACAGTGAGACCTGTCTTGTTTTATACTTTGTGCTGTTAAATTTGCAAAGCATTTACGAGAAGTGTAATGTAAGCGTATGATATTCGAGTCACCCGGAAACGAGTTCAGTCCAGGCATCTTCAGTGCAATTCCTCAATTCCTTCTTGACAGTACTAGTTTCGGTTAAGTAACCGTGAGTGTTTCATTTGCAGGATAGGGATACCCAGCTGTGGATTTGTGCATCACTTTGTGTGCGTAGTGGTCCTCGCTAATTAGTTATCAACAACCTTTGGAGCGGGAAACCCAATATACTCCCTCCAGGAAATTCCCCGTCATTTGCTCTTGCCTCATTCCCAGAATTACACTACCGTTCTTCAGATGTGTTCTCTTTTGTAAATATAATGAATTAAGGTAAACCCCAGAGTTTATCTAATCACTACTCACCTTTTGAAATGGCCTCAGGCGTATTTTGTTGTTTGTATTTTAGCTGTCCCCAAGGCCACAGTCCAGACTTTTGTGGTAATTGAGGTAAGCTGCATATCATCCCAGCATACCCCATTTATCTAGCAAGACCCCAGCTTTAAAATTACAACAATGTATATATATATATATATATATATATATATATATATATATATATATATATATATATATATATATTATATTTATATATATATATATATATATATATATATATATTGTATTGTATGTATATATATATATATATATTATATATATATATATATATATAGAAATATTTATATATATATATATATATATATATATATATATATATATTGTATTATATATATACATATATATATATATATATATATATATATATATATATATATATATATATATATATATATATATATATATAAATGTGTGTGTGTGTGTATGTGTGGTCTCTGTCTTTCAGTTCAAAGACCTGGGTCTGATCCTGATGTGAGTCAGAAATTTATTACATATACATATATATATATATATATATATATATATATATATATATATATATATATATAGATAGATAGATAGATAGATAGATAGAGAGAGAGAGAGAGAGAGAGAGAGAGAGAGAGAGAGTGGATAAGCTCTGAAAAGATAGATAGTTAGATAGATAGATCTATCAGCTATCTGGGTATAAACCCTGACATGACAAGGGCTAATCCGGTTATTAGATTTCATGGGTGGAGAAATGGAGAGGCATACCGTAATTCCGTTATGATGAAAACTGGATTATCTTTCGTGCGCCTTAGATGTCGGGTTCGCAGCCTTTGCTGTAATTTGAATAGTGGAGAATTGTTGTTTTCCCTTTTAATATTATGGTGAGTTGTGGGTATGAATATTTGAGTTATATGTATCACTATTTTTTTACGAGTAATTATTTTCCCTTCTTTTTGGGGTGGATTTGGAGATGGATTAAGGATGATCCCACTTTGCTGAAAACTTCCGCGACCTCATCCCATTATTATTATTATTATTATTATTATTATTATTGTGTGCATATTTGTAAAAGTAAGATTGCTCCAATCATTTAAACCCAAAATTAAGTGATAGGAACGTGGAAGGCATAGGTTATAAATGCCTTTTGTGAACGAGATTGAATAGTTATACGTGTTATTGTGAAGGAGCATAGGAGGATGGTGTGTGGGGGGTTTAGGGGGATTATTCTACTGTGGTAAAAAAAAGTAGATGAAAAAGTAAATTAATTGATGTAATGGTAAGAAGTAGAATGGCTTAAGGCGGGTCTGATCATTAGCTGGTTTAAACAATAAGAATGCCAGATATTCAATGAGAGGAAAAAGCTACTGAATTTTTTTTATGAATTTCATTTATATGAGGGAGTTTGACAGAACGGAAGTACGTGAAGTATGAAGGAAAGGTGTGGAAATTATTACTACACAAATATTTATTTCATTCTTTGAATATATTTTTAAAACATGCTCAATAAATGGTGAAAATTCCTCAAACAACTTTCCGAGGTACGTTTCCGTATTGTGCCTACGACAGAGAGAGAGAGAGAGAGAGAGAGAGAGAGAGAGAGAGAGAGAGAGAGAGAGAGAGAAACTGTAATATAAAAAGGCCTCAAGCGAAAAGTTATAGTTGGGATTTATAATTAAAGCTGATGGGTACACTTGAATGTACAATACGAAAATCATTTACAAGAATTAAGCAGCTATTCATCAAACATTCTAGTGATTCTCCTTTCTA
>NC_089742.1:43993012-44000512 GCF_040412425.1 Macrobrachium rosenbergii | reverse complement strand
ACAGTGACTTCAGGTAATAAATTCTTAGCATTTGAAAATAAGGCGCTCAGAAGAATATTAGGAATTGACTGGAGGGATAGGATATCAAATAACAGAATTAGAGAAGTAACGGGGTGCAGCCTGTCGATGAGTATGTTAGGTTCTCGCGCTGGAAGTGGCTAGGCCATGTGTATAGAAGACAGGGAATAGTAGGCTACGAGATACACGGGGGTGGGTTGCCCTTGGTAGGAGAGGTAGAGGTAGGCCAAAGGAGACGCGGTTAAGGACAATGAGGCAGAAGCAGGAGACGAGTGTTGGGGAGATCTTGAGGAGTTAGCCCAGGACAGAATGTGGTGCGCAAGTTCATCGAGGCCCTATGCATCCCCGTGGGTGCCACAGGAAATGATTGATTGATTGATTGATTGATATATATACACTATATATATATAGATATATATATATATATATGTATATATATGCATATATTTATATACAGTATATAAATGTGATATATATATATATACATACATAGATACATATATTTATATATATAAATAGATATAGATAGATAGATACCATATATATACATATATATATATATATATATATATATATATATATATATATATATATATATATATATATATATAAATATATATATCCTTTAAGTTTTTATCAATTGTTTAAATGTTGTAATTAAAATTCACACCTGGTAAATCTCAAATCACACTTTAGTTATTTATCACATTTCATGTCTTTCTCACTAAAAAAAAAAAGTGGGTAGGGAGGAGTGGTTTATCGTCTTCAGTTCACTGTCTCCTAGCTCACTATCCTGCCTCTCCACTCTCGAAATCAAACCACAAAGAAAATGACATAAACAAACCGAAAAGCGCCCCAATGAAGCCTTTCATTTCTCCGCATTCGATTTCTTCTGAGAGAAAGAGGCCTCACTGTCCTTCTCAAGAGATGTCTCAGCCCATTGACATCCAAACATAAAGTTAGTTAGGACATCGACATCATCCTCGCTTGTATTTTTTTTTTCTGGAGTAAAAATGATGTATATACGACACAATAGGAAACCCTACTTTTGCTTACGTTTGCTATCTTTTAAAGCAAGTGAGCATCGCTATCCCTTTTTTTAAGAATAAAAAGGAAAAAGGTGAGAGAGAGAGAGACAACGAAGGTCTTTGATCTCTTGGCAAGTCTTTGATGTCCGCATTTCATAAACCCTCTGTTCCACTCTCTCTCCATTTTACTCCCATCCCTTTACCCTCCCCTTTTTTCTTCAGCCATTTGTTGATGAGCTCCTTTTTTTTTCTTTTGTTGGCCCTTCTCCCCCGTTTTTCCCTCGGATTTCAAAAAGGAGACTCATCGCCTCACGCCCAGCCTCACGTAGGTTGATTGTTAAAAGACGGGGAGGAATCTCGTAAGCCTAAAAGAAAGAGGCTGTAATCTGTTGGCGTAACGATATAAGGGTACCGGCTGAGGTGAAGATTGGGCTCATTTCAATTCGAATATCATTCCAGAACTAGAAACTCCAAGTTGACGAGTGGTATTTTAACGTGTACATATATGTTTGTTGATATATATATATATATATATATTATATATATATATATATCATATATATATATATATATATATATGTATATATATATATATATATATTATTAACTTTATCACATACACAGTTGTTCTGTGCATTAGTACAATTACTAACAGGACCTCGTTCAAACGAGATGGGATCTAGTGGAGTTATTTATTCAGGAAAAGTCACAAGCTTTTTAGGGCTAACAGTCCTCATCGTTGTAGAATATTTATTTCCTGAATAAATATCTCCGCTAGATACCATCCAGTTTAAATGAGGCCTGTTATTAATTGTATTAATACACAGAATAATTGTGTGATAAAGTTCATATATATATATATGTATATATATGCATATATGTATACAGTATGTATATATATAGAATATACTATATATATAGATATACTATATATATGTATATATACATGTGTGTATATATACATATATATTATATGTATATATATATATTATATAGATATATACATATGTATATACACATTTACATAAATACGTACACACACATGTATATACAGTATATATCAAAATATGTATGTATGTATGTATGTATGTATGTATGTATGTATGTATGTATGTATGTATGTGTGTATGTGTCAGCATAACTCTGCAACGCATTGAGCAATTTCAACCAAATTTGGTATACATATGACTTACTATCTATAAATCAGCACTGTGGGGGTAAAACATCACTGGCACTAAAGGGCACCAAAGAAGGTGGGGTGGGAAGGGCTTCCCTGAGACGGGGCTGGTTATGCCCGTAGACTTAGTAACTAAATGAACTTTACGAATTTTTCTTACCTAATTTCAGTATACATATGACTTGCTATCTGGAAAAGAATACTGGGGTGATAAGACATCAGTGGCACTAAAAGGGGTGGTGGTTGGAAAGGGGGTAACGGAGATAGTGAGAGGGGAAAGGAAGTGAGAGAGAGAGTGAGAGGGAAAGAGGAGGAGAGGGAGGGTTGGAGGAGAAGAGAGAGAGAGGGTGAGAAAAGAAGAATGAGAGAGAGAGAGAGTAAGAGGGGAAGTGAGAGAGTAAGAGAGGAGTGAGAGAGAGAAAACGGAGAAGTGAGAGGGGAGGGAGAGGGAGAGGAGAGAGAGAGAGAGAGAGGGGGTGTTAGAGGAGAAAGAGAGAGTGAGACAGACAGACAGAGAGAGAGAGAGAAAGTTTATCGGTTGTCATTCAGTTATCCCTGGCAGCACCAGGTTAGTTAATAGTGTATATATATATATATATATATATATATATATATATATATATATATATATATATATATATACTATATATATAATACATATATATATAATATAAACATCCTGCAACTCCTATGAATGGCCTCTGTAATAATCTGCCACATGTCTTCCACAAATCTGCCTACATCTCCAGCCTCCTTTCTGAAAAACCACCCCAACATATCTGAGTTATTCTGATGCCAGAAAGACAAAAGATGACAGAAAAAAACTTATGTATGTGGCAGTGAGTATGCTCTTGTGGAATGCAGGGGTGCTAGCATTATTTTGGAGGCCATAAAATTTTGTCAGCTGTAATTCCTGCCTCCGAGGAAGTGACGACGAGGTCACAAGTTAGGACAGGAAAGGTGGGGTGTCGGATTATTATTATTATCGACCGTGGACATTCACACAATAAATTTTGAAATGGAAAGAGTTTAGAAAACTGAGTAAGAGCTTTCTAGAAGATTTAGAAATTGTAGTAAGTTAAGTATACTGTAGTTTAACCAGACCACTGAGCTGATTAACAGCTCTCCTAGGGTTGGACCCGAAGGATTAGACTTATTTTACGTGGCCAAGAACCAATTGGTTACCTAGCAACGGGACCTAGAGCTTATTGTGGAATCCGAACCTCATTATACCGAAAAATGAATTTCTATCACCAGCAATAAATTCCTCTAATTCTTCATTGGCCTGCCAGAGAATCGAAACGTGAAACACCAGAGTGCTACGGTACGATATCGACCCATCCAATGAGGAACTAGAAATTGTAGTATAGTAATAAATTAATAGATGGGGCAGAACCAGTGACGCTTTGAATTTTACATTAATGTGAGCCAGTTTTTGTTTGTGCATTTTGGGTTGTAGGGCTGGTGCCATCTTTTGGAAAATTCCTAACGAGAAAAGTAATTTTTATCATGAATTTCCAAAAGAGCTTCTAAATCTGTACCCTCTCTCTTTTTCTCTTTCGAACACTGTTCAAAAAGGCTTCAGTTTTTAATTATAAATCTAAAAGAGCAGGTGCCTTTTTTAAAAATATAATAATAGATAGGGGGCTGTAGTGCGCAAAAGAAAAAAAATATATTAAAACCCCTGATTCAGAGATTAATGTAGGTATATTGGACGTCAAAATATACGAAGACTTTTCCACCGTGTTCTTTATTTTTTTCTATTCGTCACAATGACATACGTTCCGTCAGCGGCATCCAAATTAGTTTCAAGAAAATTACAACATTGGCTCTCCTCTTTTCTGTATTTCTCTAGAATACAAAAAGAATCAAGGGGGAGGGGAATGTTCCATTCCTGCCGTTGCATTCGGAGGATAGAAAATATAAATAATCTTGCAAGGAAAACGTTAGCCAGTTATAAATCCAAAATACAATGTTATGGAAATGAAAAAATGACCTAAACAATTATAGTCCTTTCAAAACCAACAGCAAGTTTGCATTCCAATCTTTGTTTCATTTCGAATGCAAAACTCTCTTTTATTTTCCATCTAAGTTTTCAGAAATGGGGATTGCAATAGGAAGAATTTAAAAAGGCATAATTGGTACAGCACGTGTGTCCTCTAGTTTATGTTGAAGGGATAAATTGCATCCCCCGTCGCAAGAGTAGAGCACTACTAGATAGGACATGACCAAAAATATTAGTTAGAAATATCGATAAACAGTCCATCAGACAGTAATGAAATGTTCAAGGAATTACTATTTCAACTTAAAATCTTAATTTCTTATTTAACTACTAGGATGACTGACTGGTTGCTGTTCTGTTCAAAACGGCTACTTATATTTCGCATTTGTCCATTTATTTAATTTTAATCTTACACTCAACATGTTACATGACTCATCCATATCTTCATAGGTTGTCTATACGCTTTACTAAATCCATAACGGACTTTTACTTCATATAAAAAAGTAAGTTAATATATCTTTTGTTTGACTTCATTACTTATATGGTAAGAAATGAGAAAAAACTGCATCCGAATGCAAGACTTGGCTAAAGAACAGAATGTGGGTTACCTCGTGGTGTAGCTACCTCTAAGTCACCCTAGGGCAAGTTCTGAGCTTCCTATGCTAGGGTACAGCTTCAATGGCTTGTAGAGGAATAGGCTAAAGCACCTTCCTCGAAAGTAAAGGGGGCTGTTGTGGATGCGTTGAGTGGACAGAGAAGGATTCTAAATCTGTACCTACAAAAACTGCAGTGGCCCAGTTTACCTGTCCTGCATTACCTTACCGATGAAGGAGGTGGTTTCGTGTCAGTAGGGACTGAGGACTGGATAGTCCAAGGTCTTCACAGGCTTCTGTGTGATGGCAGATGGTTTGGAAACGAAAAGTCGTACTTACACCAAAGTCAGTGATGCTCGATGGAGCCGGTAATGTGTGTGCGTATATATATATATATATATATGTAATGTGTGTGTGCGAGTATGTATTTTGAGTCTTAGAGTTAATAAAGACATAGCAGTGTCTTTCAGCACAAGAAGCATAGTCAGGAATTATCCAGGTCAAAGCAAAGGATCTCAGAACTCCCCCTAAGAGGTACAAAATAAAAAAAAAAAATTATCTTAACAAAATTGAAGAAGAAAAAACATCTGCCTTTGAGGAAAAAATAAGAGACCAGAAGACAAGGGTGGATCCTTCAGCAATATAGTTCTGCGCTCTCTCTCTCTCTCTCTCTCTCTCTCTCTCTCTCTCTCTCTCTCTCTCTCTCTCTCTCTCTCTCTCTCTCTCTCGTATCTTTTTAATCTCGGAAAACCCTTTGATACGACGGATGTAAAGGGACAGGAGTTTGCATTCGATTGACTCACGTTGTTGTCTTTGTCTCAGATGTTGAAGAATTTCAGAGGATAACGAGTGCTGGTAGCCGGAGGGGATAGAGACAGATAGGGAAAGAAACATGTACGCTCGTATGAATGAGAGGACGAACAATACGTTGGCATTTATGAAGCTCTCTCTCTCTCTCTCTCTCTCTCTCTCTCTACCTCTCTCTCTCTAATATATATATATATATATATATATATATATATATATATATATATATATATATATATATATATATACTAATATACTATATATATGTATATATATATATATATATATATATATATATATATATATATATACTAATATATACACACACGTACATATATATATTTATGTGTGTATGTACAATATAGTATGTACTATACATGTGCATATATACACACACTTGTTGTAATGTGTATATAAACACATTAAAACAGGCTAAAAATCAAGGAAGTTAGCAGAATGTGTGCAAAAGACTGGAAAGAGACTTGGAATGCCTACGGAAGCTAGGGAAGGAAGTTAAAGGGATTGTTGAGCCAACTGTCCTCTGTGGAAGTGAAGTGTATTGCCGATAATGAATGCAAATAACAAAAAAAAAAGTTGAAGCTGTTGAGGTATACGTAGATGTGATAAAAAAGTTAGTTTAGGTGAAAGGGTGGAGTCGAGTGTTTTGAGATTGTATAGTCATGTGAAGAGATTATGGTACCATAAGAGAATTGATTGAGTTTCGGAGGTGTCAGAAAGGGGGATGAAAGGAAGACACAGACAGTGCTTGACAAATGTAGGGAAAGTGGTGTCAGAAAGGGGGATGAAAAGAAGACAATAAATGCATGACAAATGTAGGGAAAGAGGTACTGGAAGTATTATGGGATTTTTATGTAGGATTGTTATTCCTCGATTGAGAAGTAAAAGAATGAACAGGTTGTTTTGTTTTCTCCTGGGCCGACCTCGGCTTAATAATAGCTGTTTAGTGTTGAAAATACAGATATCTTTTACATCTCACACAAGATTACTACCCTTTGGTTTTCATGGCAGACTCCTAAGATCCATTACAATTTTCTAAATATTGTGTCTGGGATGAGTTTGCTCAAGGTCTATAGATATAGACCTTGAGTTTGCCACCCAATGTTCTCACGCCCATGGTCACGAAAGCCTGTTGTTTTGGTAGCAGGTAAAATATGGTATTCAGGCAAAATGAAAAAGGAAACAACAGTTAAAATCAAAATAAAAAAAGAATCTTCTGAGATAGACGGCACGATGCCTGTCACTCACAAGATGCCTCTGATTTCAAAATGCAAGGGAAACTGACAGGACAGTGGAGGTGGCGTCACCACCGAGAGGAGAACAGACTGGGTTCGTGACATCGTCCCAAAAAAATTGGAATGAAAGTTGAAATGAGGAAACGTGACTCTGTCTTAAATGCGCCAATTAGTGCTCGGGCGTCCTGCTGAAGGGGTAACTACGAGGAAAAAATATTTGCTAATGAGACAAGCCGTTCAAACAGAGGACGATTAGCAAGTTTGGGAAACTTTTCGTTAATTACAGGGTAGCGCCGTGGGTGGCGCGTTCTTATCGTCATCCTGCTCATGGGTCAATCATTTGCGCTTCAGTGACTCGTTAATTACCTCGTTGATGGACGAAACTGATGAGAATATGGTTCATAAAATAGTGCTCTAAAGTTATATATATATATATATATATATATATATATATATATATATATATATATATATATATATATATATATATATATATATATATATATATATTGGTGCTTTCGTGAAAGCTGAGAGTGCTTGTTACACTAATTTCGAGAACCTCTCCTGGTCAGCCACATTATTACTAAGAGGTAAATCAAATTAGAGAGTTTATATGATAAAA
>NC_089742.1:43985512-43988012 GCF_040412425.1 Macrobrachium rosenbergii | reverse complement strand
GGGCAGATAAGAGAAGGTAGAAGAGAGCAAGGAAGCAGAGAGAGGCTCCTGTTGAAACTCCTGTAATCTTGAACTGCATTTGATTTTTGTAAAACTATAACTTTTATTATTGTGTTAATGAAGTAAAGAAAGCGAAATCGCGTCTTCTTAAAGCCTCCTGGGAAAACTACGCTACTACATAACAAAACCAGAAAGATCAGCCTCTATAAAGAAGTAATCTTCTTAAATGAATAGCAGACATCAACAGAAAGAAAGAATGATAAAAAAGAACATTACACTAGCTCTTGAATAATCGCCACAGATCCTCATGATCATAAGTCAGATATCTGTACACCTTGCCAAAACGTTACCTTGGTGTCCTGTAGGCCTCACTGAAGTTTTAAATTTATCACCTACTTAGCTGGTATGACCTACACTGCTGCAGTTTTTTCAAAGGCTTTTTATCATCAAGAACTAAATAGGTAACCCTAATAAGGCGTGGGGAGTTGATCGCAGATATTAAGTGTTTTCTTTATCATATTGTACTTATTTTGTGTAATTAATTCCAAATGATGAAGATTCATGTAAAATTTTCTTCTTGTTTTTTTCAAAACAAGTGCTTGATCATTTCCAGTAGTAAAACTTTCTTCATATTGTTACATTTCAAAAGGCGATGCCTAGGTGGCTGTGAGAGTGAATATGGGACGTCATTTACAATTCTAGTTTATTTATCCATTTTCTTATATACTTTTTCTTGCAAATGATTTCTTTCGGCTTCCTTTGCCAAAGGTAGAAATAATGTACTCTTGCACAGTATTTTCCTTCAAAAATGTTACTTTGTTTTCGATGTAAATGAAGAGTTTGATCTTAAGTTTTCCTTCCCTCAGAAGCAGTTTTAAATTTCTGTAATGTTTAAGTTTGTGTTCCGAACAAACTAGACTTGAATTTTCCTTTCATAATTTCAAACTCTTGCTGTATTGCCGCTTAATCAGACTTCTGAGCTTTTGTAAGTTTTAGAAACGTTACTCAATTTACAAGATAGAGAAGTTACCCTTACGATGAATTCTCCTTTACCAAAGTTCGTACTTGGAAGTAACCTGAAAATATAAGTGAGCCATAGCAGTTTTTCATTGTATTTAAGAGCAAACGCCAATGGATCGCGATACGTAATACCCTTTTATAGCCCAGGCCAGAAGAAAACAAGAAAAAGGACAACGGGAGTAGGAAGGGTGAAAATTAACATCTGGGCTCCATTGAAATAACGGAAATTTGAAGAAAGCCCACAGACTTATTTTATAATGTCTCTTTTCTTTCCTGTGAAATTGATTATCAAAGGTCTATCGTATCAAATAAAGGTATAGGGTCTTACGAAAAGTGTCGGCAAGCAATGATGAGTTTGGTCAAAACTTGGATAGGTGGCCACGGGCAGCAACTCGTTCAATCAGTAAGCAATGTGGGTGGGAAACCACCACCGGATAAGCTAACACTTTCAATAAACCGTAGGTACCAGTTTCGAGCAACTGTGATTCACAGTGAAACAGGGATAGCCAGTATAATTAGTGAGTTAAACAAAGTTTACAGTACTTAAGCCAGTTATAGTTTAAAGAAGGACAGGAACCCGAGTTATCTATAGAAAGAAATAAGATATCGAAACTGCGGTGTAACGAGGCTACTAATGATCTTTTTGGCTGTGCTCCACTAAGGCAAAAATATGTCTGCCTGTCTTGTCTCTTGTCTAATATATTACTCATGCAGTTTTTCGATTCAGCCTCTCTCTCTCTCTCTCTCTCTCTCTCTCTCTCTCTCTCTCTCTCTCTCTCTCTCTCTCTCTCTCTCTCTCTCTTTCCGAAGGTAAGAAGTTTCATCTTATTTCTGAGGGTCTGTTATGGGTCACAGTTAGACCAGTGAGACAACGGATGAGTCGATGGAACATTGTAGGAAAATTAAATAATTAAAGGGCATAATCAAAATAGGAAAAATAATAATGAACCGGATGCCATTACACTGGGAAAACTGTGGGCATGTAACCAGTCATTATTTTTCCGCAGATTCATCGTTATAATAACAAATTGAGTTGTGAGAACAACATTAAGCAACAAAATATCACTAACAGCATGAGCACCAGTTCCCAGATTCAGCCATTCACACAGTCCTATGGCTGACGGGCCTCAGTGCGACCCATTACCAGTAACTTCAATTGATTTAGTTTTTAAAACAAGTTTCTTTTGAGATGTCACTAGAATTCACTTCCCACATAGGCACTCCAAGAATAATCTTTTTAATAGAATCATTTTATTTGTGCGGCATTCACTGTATTTTTTTTTTTTCACTTCAAGTCATTGTTAATATAATTGAAGTAGCTTTTCTGTTTCAATGGTCTTCTTTCTTGTCGAGCTCAAAAGTGTTTGATTTGCATATATGTACATTTAACTTTGATTTACCACTGTAGTTCAGTTGTATGTAGGCTACTTCACGCACTGAACACCTAATATTAATAAATATTGATACATATTAGTTCATT
>NC_089742.1:43950512-43983012 GCF_040412425.1 Macrobrachium rosenbergii | reverse complement strand
GGGAAGAACATCTGAAGATTTTAAGGAAAGTGTTCAAGAAACTACAGGAAGCAGGACTAACAATCAACTTCAAAAAAGTGACTTTGGAAAGGCAACTGTTCAGTATTTGGGATTTGAAGTTGGAAAAGGCCTTCTTGCTCCTGTTGACACTAATGTAGAAGGTATCCGTAAGGCTACCCCGCCCCAACTACCAGGAAACGGCTACAAAGATTTTTGGGCATGGCTGGATTTTACCACCAATTCTGTCCAAATTTGTCAACTGTAGTAGTTCCCTTAACTGACTTAACCAGTCCGAAGACAAAGTTTGTTTGGACTCCAGAATGTCAAGAATCATTTGAGAAGGTTAAAGCCATATTAACTTCAAGGCCAGTGCTTCAAGCTCCAGATTTCAATAAAAAGTTTGTAATACAAGTTGATGCATCCAACTGTGGAATTGGAGCTGTTCTACTTCAAGAAGATAACAACAAAATTTTCCATCCAGTATGTTTCATGTCTTCAAAGTTAAAAAAACATGAGAAAACTTACTCAACAATTGAAAAAGAAATGTTAGCATTGATCACAGCATTGAAAAAGTTTGAAGTGTATGTGAACCAACCAAAGAATGAAGAAATTTTAGCGTTGTCTGACCACAACCCTATCTCATTCATCAGTAAGATGAAAAACAACAATCAAAGACTGACCAGGTGGTCTTTATGCCTATAACCGTGTAATGTAAAAGTTAATCATATTTCAGGAAAAGATAATGTCATTGCAGATTATTTATCCCATTGTGAATCGCTGGATTCAAACCTGGGATAACTAACCTTCTGGGGGGAGGAATTTCATGATGCTGCCTTGTAATAAGTGTATCCTCCCATAGTTTTGATATATTTGCTTTTATTTATCATGCATTATGTATAATGATAATAATTGTTGAAATATCGTATGTGGTGTAGTATCATCAATCTCACGAGAATCAGTGATTTAGAATTAATAATATCTTTCTTGATAAAAGTGTAGTATAAGGAATACGTGTGTCCTAGCGAGGGATTTGTTTCACTTGAGCTGTCATCGCAAAAGATAACATGTTGACAGGTTGGGAATACAATCACTGCTCTTATTTCTGAAAACCAACTCGGGTTTTCATTTTGTTTTTAAAAACGTGTCATTCATAATTAGCCAGTTTAGACCGTGTAAAGATTTCTGTAATAGCTTTGTCTCATTCAAGAATAATGTTACATACACGGCTCTGATCACATATGCAATTTTGAGAGTAAGACCCCATGATCGATTACGTCATGTATTGTCCCGATGGCGTTCAAAACGTGTTGCTTTCGTATCTCGCACCCAAAATGCCTTAGTGACGTCACCTCCCTGTTTCTAGAAGAATTTTTGTGTCTTGCACCAAAATGCCTTAATGACGTTATATATTTCATGTGCTACTGGAATCCTCAGATTAAATCAATTCATTCTTATTTCAGAGACCGTTAAGTTTGGTTCCCTCTCTCTCTCTGTCATTCTTAAAAAAAGTCTCTCTCTGTATCTCATTTTTAACGAAATATATTTGTGGTCACTGGTATTAAATATAGCTTTTGAGATCTGAGTATAGGTAAAGTGTATACATTTGGAAGGCACCATATAAAAAGTATGTTTTGTGAAATTAAAGCAGCAGCTGCAAAGGGATTTTACAAAAGTTTTCACAAGCTTGTGTAAGGTAAAGTGAATTTTACTTATTATTACCATGGTATAATAAGGTGTGTTAGGAAAATTTTGACCTTAGTGAAATTATTATTGATAAATCTTTTGTGTATTTTTGTGTGTTCTTGTGTTTGCAATCTCTTGATTTTTGTAGATGATTTAACATTTATTTACTTAGCGAGTTTAAATATTTCTTGATGTTTTAACATTGCATATTTGATTTAATTTTCATTTATTAAGATTTTCTTTTCAAATCTTGAATAATTCTTGATCGTTGAAATTTTGCTTGATTAATTTACTTGGTTGATAAAGTTTTTTGTGGTTTGATTTTGTTTAATAATTCATTTCAAGAATTAATTGAATTTTGTGTTGTTTTCAAGTAATAGTAAATTTTTCAGATTGTGAATTCTGATTATAAATTTTGAATTTAAAAATAAATTTTTGTATTTAATATTTTTAAAAAACAGTGTTTCGTTTACTGACCACCAGTTAATAGGATTAACTGTGTGCTTAAGTTAAAGTGATAAACATGTTTTGTTCCTTTAGTTTTGCTGAAGTGAATTAAGACCAGGGGAACAGTTAAAGTTGTTTGAAGGAGTGATGCCCTTTCATTCTAGTATATTTTTGTTTAAATGTGGAGATCTCACAATTCTATTGATAAACTTAGTTTGATTTTTCACATGATTAATGAGTTTTTTAAGGGGTCACTGTTACCTTTAGAGTACTAGGTCGTAATTCTTTTGTTATGAGAGTTCAGGTATCTGGCTGAAGTGAGGTATATTTTTGAAATCTGTGATTAGTTGTGTAATAACCAAGTACTTGGTACGCATCGTGACAATATATACAGTATATATATATTATGTGGGCAGGTGTGGCACACCTGTTTGCTGTTGTATTTACTCAATACAGCTCTTATATGGCTTCAAAATGTGCATTTTGAGTGAGAACATTTATGGTAACTGTAATATAGTGTAAAAAAAATAATAGTAGTCGATTTCAATTAGATGTATAAAAAGGTGAAAGAATAATGAACATTTGATCACCTTCATTTTATTAGAAATGTTCATACTGATGCGGCTAATGTTGAATTTTCAAAAACGAAAGGTGGAATTTGGAGCAAGGTGACGTTGTAGAAGTTCGGCAGCAAGGCAGGAAGAAACGAGAGGGAGGGAAGGTATATTAGAAGACAGAAAGCAAGGCAGTTGGGGAAAGAACTTATAAGCGCCTTTAGATAACAGTGCGACAGGCAGGGCACTTTGTGAGTGACTTTTCTTTGTGGGAATCAGATCATTAAACGTTAGACTTTCTGACACAGCGCATATTCCTCGTCGAAGCAGCTCGCGTCCCACAGTCCCAGTAGAGTCTCTCTCAGATCGATATTACCACAGTCTCCCTCCAGATCGTCCTCTTGCCTCGCCACGACCTCTTTCGAAACGGCACGCCCAGTGGAGACCCAGGCCTTGTTCTTGAAACCAATCCATGGAAAGGGACCTATGTTTGAGGAAGAGAACTTTAGTTCGTTGCCTGTTCTTGTCACTGTCTCTTTCTTGAGGGAATTATAAATTTGCATATATTTAAGTTTTGCACGGCTGTGAAAAAAAACAATACCTCAGTTAAAGAGAAAGTTTTCTGCTGTATGTATGTGCTAAATGTATCAGATATGCTGGAAGTATAATACTACTTCTGTCACATAAGCAAACATACAGTCACTCAAAAATGTTTTGCAACATGTTCCAGAATTTTTCGTTCACCTAACAGTAATTTGTTCTTTTGATATTTACAAGGAAATGTAATTTTCTTATTCGACTTTGGTTATTAATCATACGGTCAGCAATATAAAAAGAATGGTGAGTGAAAAATTCATATTACGAAAAATGACGAAACATTTTGAAAAATTTCACTTCAGATGATTGGGCAAAAGAGTCAAAGAAGAAACTACATTTCGAATCCAGATAAAAGCTTATTGACTAACAAAATAATATTGAATAATTATCAGTGAAATTATATATAAAGAAAGAAAGAAAGAAAGAAAGAATTCAACCATTATTGTTGTCAAAAACAAAAAAGAAAAATCTCATAACTCGTATGTTATCGTGTGACTCCACATTCGGGCAGGAAAGTTAAACTAAACTGTCTCGTCTCTTGCACCAATAAGATGGGCAACAGACTCAGCCACACCATAATCATTAGCTTGCATAAGACTAATGTCTCTATTGTAGATATTGCTCGGCAGCTTATCGTAAATAAAACAACCATGTATAGATGGATACAACAACAGAGAGGACGAGGAAATATAATAAATTCATTGTAAAAAGTGGAGGACGACCCCATTGTTGCACTACAGTACTGTTAAGGATCATCATCGGATGATCACTGAAGGAGCTCCGCCTAACTCCCCTGACAACCGGTGTTGCTATAAAAAGAGAACATTACGCTTTCCCTTCTAGTTGCTGCTCAAACCATCCGTAACAGGCTATATGAGACCAAGATATTATTTCATCATACTCCTGCCAAGAAACACTTCATATCAGCGAAACACAAAGCATAGAGGCTAGGGTTTGCGTTATAATATAATTCAGTGGCCGATGATTTATGTAAGAGTCATCTTTTGCGATGAGGAGGATGCATTCTCCACTGATGAGCATGGTAGTCTTCTTCATTGATGGCATTTAGCATTAACTATATTAATGTTGAACTTCTTGCTAATTTTAATTCTTTAGAAACTTAGATAATAAGAAATACAAAAATAGGCGTTATATATTCAGTTAACTTCATAGAGACATCAAAATGATAGGCCTAAGTAGCAATGAAAGAAATGCGAAATTACACATGATAACGGCATTATATATATATATGTGTGTGTGTGTGTGTGTGTGTGCATGCGATTATATTCTATGTATTGCAAAAATAAACGTGAAATCTGTTAGTCTAGTTCAATATATTTTATATTAAGTTTCACTAGTTCACAATATACATAGGATTAGTCATTCAAAAATTTGATTAATAATAATGTGCAAGCAAATCTTTACAAAAGTCGTATTTGTTGATGTTAAGACTAATAGTTCAACTTATAACAGTCGTAGGCCTATGTCTACAAGTTCACACATATGAAGGAAGTAAAACAACGATAGTGATGGGAATTGGAGATGAAAATATTAAAACATAAGAACAGCGATGACCTCTGAAGTATTATAGTAACATCCTTTAATTATGTAAAGTATGACAACAGTAAGCAGTATCCGAAAAAGCCCTGTTTAAGGGAAACTGCAGGTAATTTCTCGGACCCACCACTAGCGTTCAGTTGTTTCATGCACTTACAACTGAGTTGCCAAATAGCACCAGACATCGCTATTATAAGCTATTGTCCGAAAAGTTTTTGAAGTATGTTGCAAAACATTTTTTGAGTGATTGTACAAAAGAATTATGTATATTACTGTAATAATCTATCTATCTATCTATATATATATATATATATATATATATATATATATATATATATATATAAATATATATATATATATATATATATTTCTTAGTTCTAAGGCCGGTTGGCATGGTTAAACTGGATTTTTAATATAATTTGCCATAGGGGCCAACACCTAGCACTCGGAACGTAAGCCATAAATGTAATTACTAAGATGACTTGTCGTGATGTTACATCTGTTCAACAGAGAATGGGAAAGGTCACCTTTCAAACCAGTCAAGTGACTTTAAGTTGAATTTATTCACAAGCTGAGGAATCAGAAAATTAATGTGAAATGGCCAACGGAGCAGCAAATAAGGCACATGCAATGTGCAGTAAAAGTAATACTGCATAGCAAATAAACAAGTCTGGGAAGGGCTACAGCCCTGAGCGAGTTTGACACGCAAATGAAAACCACTGCTATTAAGACTGGCTGATAATTAATGAAGATTTTAGCACAACATGAACGCTGACGGAGGACCGATCATGTGCCCAGACACCATTGGTGGTCAGAAGAGCCTTGCACATAGCAAGATGGCAGTTAAATGTCTAAGGCTATTTGGTTCACAAGGGCAGAGGCAGAAAACTCGAAGAGCCAGGTAACAGGATTCTGAAATAGAATTCCAGGTTAGCTTTCAGATATAATGACTTTCTCTCACATAAAATTACTTATTCACGATGGAGGAAATAATCAATTAGATTTAATTAGCACACAGTAACACTATAGCGAGAATGCTCTAATTATTATCACAGAACAAGCTTAATTTAACCTGGAACAATTCATGAAGGTAAATTTGCATGCTAGGCTGTGGGAAACAAAGGGGCCTTGTTTTGGGCGAATGAGAGGTTGGAAATACTGAAAATGGAGAGAAAATTCACAAGAATGGAAAGAGCACTGGTGTTACTTGCAACTCCAAGACGTACCTTATTGCATCTGTGCATGGAGCTCACTTGCAAAAGATGAATTCCAGCCGCAGAAGTCCCGACACATGGCCAGTGTAAAGAGGGAAGGACAGCACCACATGGGTGCTTTGGCGGTCTGACACAGAGTGACAAGGAAGTTCGCAAGGCATTCCCCTTCGAATTTTAGCCAGTACATCAATCGGTCTGGAAGGATCAATAACAACCAGCACAAAGGTCAAAGGGAAATAGGTCTTATGGCTAATGCTACTAGGATCAGCACAGCAGCCCAATTACAGTCCTGACTGGTCTTTCTGTCCGTAATGGCTTTCTGTCCCCCAAAATCATACAATGCTGGGGTTTAGACGCCTGCATTGTCCCCCAAAATCATACGATATGGGGTTAGGATGTCTACTTATGCCCACCCCTTAGTGGGGTCTCCTCCAGCCGCCATTAAATTTTATTTCCTAGCTTAAAGGCTGAAGGGACAAATTTTCTAAATATGTGAAAGCTCCCCCCTTTAAGAGGGCATTCACTCGCTTTCAGGCGTGAAGGCCTTGACTAAGTAAGTTATTCATCTTGACTAGTCAGTTAGCTTCCCTAAATGAGCCGTACTTTCGCAATGCAGCTAGCTAAAATGACCTACCTAACTGCTAGGAGGGGATACTAGTTTTACTAACTTACTTACTACAGCAGAGCCTAACGCCTATGCAAAGGTATCTACAGACTTCTACTGGCTGTCTCTGACAACAAGGGAACTCTATTCCTAGGCAAAGGGTACATGGAAAATGTGTCTTGTTGGTATGGTCTACTATCCTACTGGCCTGGCACTAAATTAAATGACACTGACCTACCTAAATGCAATTATTCACTGATTACTCAATTCTTTAAGGAATAACACACGCAATATCTTTTGGACATGAACAACCTGAAAGGTTAATTAATTGGATCTCTTCTGCCCCTTCTTCTTCTTCAGGTTCCTCCAAGCTCTGGCAATGCCATTCCTAGGAGGTGATGAGAGCACCAACTCTGGGGAAAGGCCAGAAGTGCCATCAGGAGCAGGATCAGAGGTAGCCCTAGGAGCTACGGGGAAACTCCTTACTTTCACTACTGCGACAACCGTCGTAAGGTAAAAACAGGTTCTGCATCCTAGTCGGACAGTTCCTGGTCGACCAGAGGTGTAGCTTTAAGGTCTGCCAGAGATTCATCCTCGGCAGATGAAGGTGATGGAGAAGAGGAAACGTAGGGGGTCGAAGGCTCACAATTGGCGATGATCAACCCAGTGAGGTTTGGAGGATCTCCCATAGGAGGATCCGTGACTTGATTTGGATCCGGCACTGGCACTAACTCAGGGCCAGGCACAGAGGTTGAGGTGAGCGGAGGCATTACATCCAAAATAGAGCTTGGCACTGCTCAGGGCTCTCAAGTGGCACTAGCAGAGAATTGGAGTCAGGCGTGGCTGACGAGGGACCCGGGGGTGCAAAACCCCTTAGTGTACCTGAGGTAGCGTGAGACAGAAATTCCTGTCTCAGGTGGAGGGCAGAGCCTCTTGAAATGGTTATGGGTGTGGTGTCCGCTGCATTTTTGCTCACTAGGGCACCCCCACCTAATTCGTGGAGTGTCCTCTTATGTTACAGGTCGTGCAGCGGTACCTGGCGATTACCCTTCGCGGTGAGGGAGGAAACTTTTGGTGGCCATCCTTTTGTGAGGAGCAAGGACGGGGCCTGGAGTTGCATGGAGCATGCCCCTTCCATCAGCCACTTTGGTGAGCGGAAGGTAGGGCTGACGATGGCACACCTGTCACGGTGGCAGTGTCCCAGTCAGTTGATTCTGAAGGTAAGGCCTCCCTGTGGGAGGTAGCTAGGCAACAGAGTGGCATTGGGGAAGGACATCCCCCAGAGGAGGTCTCGTCCCAACAGGAACTCCACTCCGTGCCTGATTTTGCTCACCACACCAATGCGGTGAGGTTGCATGCCCCAAGGGGTTGTCCCCTGAAGATCTACTGTGGGAATAGTCTTGGTCTGCTCCTCTGTCCAAGTCTTCGTCCTCCTGGTTTTTCGTCTACAGTGGCACTGGCTGGCACTTGGGTCCGGTCAATCAGGCTAACATCTGAGCCAATGTCTAGAGTAACCGGCAGGTTCACTGGTAAGCTAGAGACATCCAGGGGTGCCACTGAGACGGTCAGAGTCCACACCCGCTCGGGGTGAGGCATATCTGGTGGCACAGCCACAGAGGTCGTGACACTGATCAGGTTGACATGCTTGGTAGAGGGGATATGCTTTGGGCACAACCAGGATATCCAGCAGTATAGTGCCCTGGAGTCCCACAGTCTTTGGGAGTGTGTTGGGGTGGGGAAGCTGGGCAGTAGAGCTGCCTAGTTTGCCCTTTTTGATATGCTGTCGTGGTCTGTGCGGGGGCTCTTGGGTGTCGGGTGTGCACTTTTTGGACTTTTGCATGTGGACTGGTTTAAATTTATGGATTTGGCTATTAGTTCTCCCTCCCCTGGATCCGACGACTTAATGGCACTGGCAACGACTTCTGGCATGAGCATGGATACGAGCTTGGCTGTTGGACAGAACCAAACACTGAGACACCAGGGTGTTAGTAAATGTGGTGGATGTGATTCAAATAATAGGGTCCTTTATTGCACTAGTGTAGGCTTGTCATTAGATTATGAATGTTTATACAGTGTACAAAAACAATTTGGCAAAGTGGAAAGAATAAAATTAATTCTAGAAAAAGATAAGAAGTCATTTTCTGCTTTTGTTAAATTTTTCTCTCCCTTGGAAGCTATTGAGGCACAACAAAAACTCCATGGCCACATTCTAAATGACTCCGTTCTCAGCACGAAAGTGTTTTCAGTGAAAAACTTAAATGATGAGCCATTTGATTTTATTCTTAAGACTGAAGAACATGGACCAGCCCCATGTACCAGAACTCTTCCTCCCCCTTTATGGCATGTTGCTATCTACAAGGATGGAGGGAAAAATTTAATAAAAGCTGCTGAATGCATTGAGATCAAGGTTGGTTCCATTCCCATTGGAAATTTAAAACGGTATGGAAAGAACCTTCTAATAAAAGCTGGTAATGAGACTCAAGCAGTTCTACTATCTAACTTTAAACCTCCTGAAAGTGGAAATATTGAATGCATTTCATCTCACAGATTCTTTAACACACTGAAAGGGGTAGTTTACTCAAAAGACTTTTATGTTTTTAAAGAGGAGATTCTCCATCGATGTCCTCCTTGTGTATCTCATGTAAAAAAACTGGGTGGGGATGCAGCTATCCTTTTAACCTTCTCCTCCAATTACCTACCAGATACCATCATTGTTGGCCATGAGAGGATGCAGGTTAAAAAATATAAAAGAAATCCTAGACAGTGTCGCAAATGCTTTGAATATGGCCACATTCAAAACTCTTTGCGATAACAATAAAAGATGTCCCTGTGTGCTCTGCAGAGCTTTGATAATTTTGATGATTGTGAAGCAGCCCGATACTGTTTTCTTTGTAAGGGTGATCACACTCCAAATTCTAGGGCTTGTCCCAGATATAAATTTGAACAAGAAGTGTTGGCAGTGGCTGATAACGAACATATCAGCATTAGTGAAGCAAAGCACACCTGGTAATGGGGCAAACAAAGTGCCAACACGTATGCTTCTGTAATAAAACTTATGAAAACTTCCAGCAATGTAAGGCCACCAATAACTGTGTCTGATAGTAGATATCACAAACCTGCTATTTCTCGAACTATAAATAATAATGGTAATCTCCAAACTGGTCAGAAACTTTTGTCAGCAAGTGCTTTAGAGTCCAATACCAGAAATTGTACTTCCAAAAGTACAGAAAATTTATCTTCCAAAGTCGATATAAATGCCACCTCTACGACAGCTGCTGATTCATCTCCAAAAATAAGGGTGCCAAAATCAACTAATAATTCAGGAAGATGTTCTGAAAATACTTCAAACAAAAATAAGCTAAAGGAACAATCCCAGCTAGATAGGGCTAGTTCAGAGCCATCGATCGTCACAGCCACAAACAAAAATAATAATAAAGCTACAATTGCAACTACCAAGAAGAGCACGAGAAATACTTCCCCAAATAATGATAACTTTATAATAAAAACTTTAAATGAGTTCAGTGTTTTGGAAGAGATCTCTCCTCCTAGAAAGGTGGTTCCAAAAGTAGATTCGGAACAAAAACATCTGAGTTCAATTCAGTCTTGCCGCCCTAAGACAAATAGGATTAGTGGTGCACAGAATCACAGTAGTAATTCTGAACATCAGGCTCATAATAAAAAATATGAAGATCAACCAAAGACCCTGAACTCCAGCTCAGATGAAAAGGGATTAAGAAAACAATCTCTTATAAAGGAGAATTTCCCACTCCACCCTTGGAACAGTACTTCCCCAGTAGCACATTTTACCACCTTAGCATTCATGCTCGATATCCTTCAGTGGAACTGTAAAGGTCTCAGAGCCCGTACAGAAGACCTTAAAGTTTTAATGCATGAATTCAATCCAGGGATTATATGCCTACAGGAAACAATGTTAGGCAACTCTCCTTATAATCCTGGACTAAATTATTCAATATTTAAATCATATCCCCCAAGTGGTGATCGTGGCCATGGAGGTGCTGCAATTATTATTAATAAATCTCTACAGCACTCCACAATACAATTAAATACAACTCTACAAGCTGTCGCTATTTCAGTCATTTTGGAAAAGAGGATAACAATCTGCTCCTTATACCTTCCACCAGACCTTGATTTTAACATTGGAGATATTCAGTCGTTAACTGACCAACTTCCAGCTCCTTTACTTCTCCTAGGTGATTTTAATGCCCTCAATTCCCTTTGGGGAAGTCGGTTTTTAGATAGTAAAGGGAAAATAATCGAAGACCTTATTGGCAGGAATGATGTTACCCTATATAATAATGGGTCAATGACTTTCCACAACATTCACAATAATCATTTCTCTGCACTGGACCTTAGTATTTCTTCAACTAGTATCCACCTTGATTTTAAATGGTCTGTTAATGAAGATTTCAATGGGAGTGATCACTACCCAATCCATTTGAAATATGCTCTGAATGCTCCATCTGAAGTTTTACCTAAGTAGACTGGGATAAATTCAGTAAGGGTGTCAATCTAGATAGGGAATTTGAGTCCTTTCATTCTCATCTAGATGCCTATGATTACCTTATTGAATCTACTTTGAAGAGTGCTGAAGGCTCAATTCCAAAAACAAAAGGCAAACCTTGTAGACCTGCAGTTCCCTGGTGGAATAAGACGTGGTATTCTGAGGAAAGTGACTATTAAGTGCTACAGACGTTACAAAACTAGTGGCTCCCCTCAGTCTAAATCTACAAACGTGCTTTTAGCCAAAAAAACAGCGGCGCTTTTATAAGAAAGCCAAAAGAGAATGTTGGCTTTACTATATTAATGGAATAAACTCCAAGACCCCACTAAGAGTGGGGTGGCGCAAAATAACTTAACTGAGTGGAAAATTTGTTGTGTCACTATTACCCTCATTAAAAATAAATGACACTCTAATCACAGAGCCCACTGAAGTTGCCAATGAGCTAAGAAAACACTTTTCTAAAGTTTCTAGCCCTAACAATTATTCTCCAGAATTTCAAAGAATTAGGAATTCTGAAATGTTCCTCAGTTTGATTCTGGAAAAGCTGAACCATACAACTACAAATTTTCCTAAAAGAGAACTTTTGAGGTGCTCTCAAGTGAATCCACAGCTCCAGGTGAGGATACAATCATATATGAAATGCTGAAACACCTCCCAGATGATGCCAAAAATATTTACTGAAGATTATAAACAAATATAGGAAATTGGAATTTTACCCAAGGACTGGAAAATATCCATAATTGTTCCTATTAAAAGCCTAATAAAGATGCTTCCCAAGCCACCAGCTATAGACCAATAGCTCTTACCAGCTGTATATGTAAGCTGATGGAGAAATGATAAAATACTAGACACTAGTTTGGCACCTGGAAACCAAAAGGATTACTATCGCCATTTCAATTTGGTTTCAGAAAAAACTGATTCACCCTTGATCCCCTGCTGAGACTGACCAACCAAATCCAGCAAGGATTCGCCAATGTCAGACCATTGGCATATTTTTTTACTTAGAGAAAGCATATGACACTACCTGGAGAATTGGCATCATGAAACAATTGCACAAGATGGGCATATGCGGAAGAATGATCTAGTTTATATATTCCTTTTTAACAGACAGACTTTTTTAAGGTAAGATAGGGAAACTCCTCTCCCAACCTTTTATGCAGGAGGAAGGGATTTAAAAGGAAGCATTTCAAGTGTACACTCTTTCAGTGGCAATAAATAGTGTGGTTGAAAAAATTTTGCCAATGCTGCTTTTTGTCGATGACCTTGCAATATACTGCACAGGATATGATTCCTTGTCTGTATGTAAACATTTGCAAAGGTCTATAAATGCTATTACTAAGTGGGCTGATGAGAATGGTTTCAAATTCTCCTCTTCCAAAACAGTTGCAGTAAAGATTCACTAGGTGCCGGCGTGGGAAGAGGTCCCACACACTTAGTTTAAAAGGGGTCCATCCTTCCTTACGAAAGTGAAGTTAAATTTCTGGGATGACTATTGACCATAAATTAACATGGGCTAGCTACATAAATGCCATAAAGTTTAATGTTAAACAATCTATGAATATTTAAAGGTTTGTTTCTGGACGAGTTGGGGGCGATAAGAAATCCCTTCTGAGGCTAGGCATGACTCTGTGTCGATCTAAGCTAGACTATGGTTGTCAAATTGTTCCAGCCTGTAAAAACCAAGCTAAAAGAACTGGATGCTGTACAAACATGGGCTTGAGAATATGCCTCAGGGGCTTTTAGAACTTTGCCTGTTGAAAGCATTTATGTCGACAAAGGCCATTTTCCCCTTGATCTAAGAAGGCAAGAGCTAGGGTTGCGATACATGGCTAGAATGAAAAGTGCTCCCTAAAATCCCTCCTTTCAAGCACTAAAGGAAACAGACTCTCGAAGTTTTTCTGGTACAAGAGCTTCTAAACCATTCCAAATTCGACTGAATGAGGATGTTAGGAATAATCATAAATCCCACAAAGTCATGGAAGTAGAATATCCTGAAAATCCTTCATGGTTTATTCCAGAAGCATCAGTATGTAAGAAACTGTTTAACAAAAAGGACTGCACTGAAGAAGAGATTAGGGGAAAATTCTTAGAGCACGATGTTACCCATGCTAATTTTACAAAGATCTATACAGATGGATCAAAAGTCAGATAGTGGTGTTGGTTGTGCTGTTATCCTTCAGATACAGTGTACACAGCTAAATTACCTGACTCTGCATCAATATTTACTACCGAATTGACAGCCGTAGTCTCTGCCCTCTAGATTTAGTTTTTCAAAGTAGTGACTCTAATTTTGTCATATACTCAGACTCTAGAAGCACCTTAGAAGCTATTAAAAAAATTTAATAGCTTTCATCCATTAATTCAAAAAGTTCAGGAGTGGCTTTTCGTATCGTTGTCGAATGTAAATCAGTCTCTTTCTGTTGGGTCCTTTTCACGTGGGATTTGCGGAAACAGATGGCAGACAGGGAAGCGAAAGCTGCTAGTATTTTATCAGAAAGCCTCTTTCAGAAAAGTGTGCTCATACAGACTAAAAGGTCCCATTAGATCTTATGTTTTTATAAATGGCAAGAAAGGTGACTTCTCCCTTCTTGCCAGTAACAAGAAATATAGAAGTATTAGGGATAATATACTACCGTGGTCTTCATCATTCCAACTTGACAGACGAACAGAGGTTATTTTAACCAGATTGAGGATTGGGCACACTCGTTTAACCCATCAGCTTATTTTAGAAGGAAGCAGTCCTCCAGAGTGTGCTTACTGTGACGAGACACTAACAATGGAGCACATTCTGGTGGTCTGCCCCAGATATTTTAACCAAAGAGAAAGATATCTCCAGGGTAAATCCCTCTCTGATATTTTGGGAGATGAAGCAGATATTTCTGCTATCATCTCTTTTTTAAAGTGTTAAAATTTTTAATTATATTTAATTTATTTCTTAATATATTTATTACATCACATAGAATTTTAAGGACATTAAATTTTTTATGTATCATTTTTATGTACATATCACATCATTTATAAAAAATCTTACCTTTATTTATTGGTCACATCACTTCATTTTATTTATTAATCATCTTCTTCATGAATTCATAACCTAATCATAATTTATTCTCTCTTCATTATGGCGCTGAATGGCCGCCTTGGCCCCAGTACCTGGGCTTTTTGCCCTAAATATCATTCATCCATCCATCCTAACTGTTCACGGCTAACACATGCAATAAATCCCTGGCTATGCACTTCCTAATTCCTAAATATCAGTCTTCTGGCATCAGAACACCACTGCTACTCATCTCACGACGTGAAATTTTGCGGCCAGTTATTCTGCGTTGCTAACTTAAGAACTTTTTGGAGCTCTGGCCTTTATCCTATGATATTCTAACTAAAAAACTGGATACAAATCACTACTTTTTAAAAGACTTCTTCCCTATCTGTTCCTAACGTATCCTTAAAATTACAACAATTATAATAATAACCCTTACGTTGTTATCTTTAGCTTCGGTTCTGTCACCCTTTATCTTTTGCCTTGTGAATAATGGAATTGAATTATTTTATGAATTACATCATTCCTAAGTTCGTCTTCCCTCCTAGTCTAGTAATAGCGAAGCCAATTCTCATTACTAATTGACTAGGAACCTGGCGAGTTTGACACTTACGTCCTGAGGCCGGTTGAAAGAGTTAAATTGGATTTTTTAATGTAATTTGCCTTAGGGTCCAACACCTAGAGCTCAGAACGTAAGCCATAAATGTAATTACTAAGATGACTTACCTTGATATTACATCTATTCAACAGAGAATGGGAAAGGTTGCCTTTCAAACCAGTCAAGTGACTTTAAATTGAATTTATTTACAAGTTGAGCAATCAGAAAATTAATATGAAATGGCCAACAGAGCAGCAAACAAGGCACATGCAATGTGCAGTAAAAGTAAGACTATGCATAGCAAATAAACAAATCTGGGAAGGGCTACAGCCCTGAACGAGTTTGACACGCAATTGAAAACCACTACTATTGAGACTGGCTGATAATTAATGAAGGTTTTAGCACAACGTGAATGCTGATGGAGGGCCGATCATGTGCCCAGGGGCCACTGGTGGTCAGAAGAGTCTTGCACATAGCAAGATGGCAGTTAAACGTCTAAGGCTATTTATTTCACAAGGGCAGGGGCAGAAAACTCAAAGAGCCAGATAACAGTATTCTGGAAAAGAATTCCAGGTTAGCATTCACATTGGAAAATTACTTATTCACGATGGAGGAAATTATCAATTAGATTCGATTAGCACATGGTAACACTATGGGGAGAATGCTCTAATTATTATCACAGAACAAACTTAATTTAAGCTTGGAACAAGTTATGAGGGCTAGGCTGTGGGAAACAAGGGGTCCTTGTTTTGGGAGAATGAGAGGTTGGAAATACTGAAAATGGAGAGAAAATTCACAAAAAGGGAAAGAGCACTGGTGTTACTTGCAACTTCAAGACGTACCTTATTGCATCTGTGCATGGAGCTCATTTGCAAAAGATGAATTCTGGCTGCAGAAGTCGACACATGGCCAGTGTAATGAGGGAAGGACAGCACCATGTGGGCGCTTTGGTGGTCTGACACGGAGTGAAGAGGAAGGTCACAAGGCGTCCCCCTTTGATTTTTAGTCAGTACATTGATTGAGCTGGAAGGAGCAATAACAACCAGCACAAAGGTTGAAAGGAAATAGGTCTCATAGCTAAGGCTACTAAGGTCAGCATAGCAGCCCAATTACAGTCCTGACTGGTCTTTCTGTCCCCCAAAATCATACAATGCTGGGGTTAAGAAGCCTGCATTGTCCCTCAAAATCATACGATATGGGGTTAGGACATCTACATATGTCCACCCCCTAGCGGGGTCTCCTCCAGCTGCCATTAAATTTTATTTCCTAGATAACGGGTTGAAAGGACGAATTTTTTAAATATGTGAATATATATATTTAAATATACAGTATATATATATATATATATATAAATATACAGTATATATATATATATATATATATATATATATATATATATATTTGTAATCTTAAAGCTTTAGATGTACTAGATAAATGGGGTATACTAGGATGATATGCAACTTACCTTAATTACCACAAAATTCTGGACTCTGGCCTTGAGGACAGCTAAAATTACAAACAACAAAATAAGCTGAAGGCCTACTTCAAGAGGGGATGATTAAATAAACTCTGGGGTTCAACTTAATTCATTATACAAAAGAAACACATCAGCAGAATGGTAACATAATTCTGGTGTAATAAGGTGAGAGGAAATGATGGGGAATTCTGTGGTGGGAATACATTGGGTTGCCTCCTTCAAAGGGCATTGAAAACGAGGTAGATCCACAGCTGAATGCTCCTAATCTTTCTTAGGCACTGAAGTTCTCTTCTTATGAGGGGCCAGTGAAGGGGGAGGGTAAGTGAATTAGGTCACAACAAAAATTACTTTGCATACTGCCAGCCATGTGTTGGAAATAGGCAGTTTAATGGAGCAAGGGACGGAGTTCTGTCCTCCGTGGCTGCCCGAACAATCCTAAGATCGAGTGTCTCTTTCCAAGGCTCTTTATAGCTTCGGGAATTACGTTTTCTCTTCTTACTAGGTGGCGTGATCACTCTGCCCACATGGAAATGCGGGGCAGCATGGCTGAAAGGTAAGATGGCAGAATGCACGTGTTCATCCCACCAGCTGACCTGCCCCACGTGACGATTACCTCTGATCGGGCCCACACTGGGAATTAAGGAATTTTCGACAGCACTTTGACAAGAAAGAGATTAAAGGGTTTCTCTCAGGCAATGGTGAGGGGTTTCCAGGAGGCAGAATCTGCCTGATGAATCATACTAAATTGAATTAATTAATTGGTTTAGTCCTTTTCCTCTGACTCTGCATGTAAGATGTTTGACGTATTTGATAGGATATTCTTGATATATATATATATATATATATATATATATATATATATATATATATATATTATATATATATATATATATATATATATATATAGGTATATATATATTTATATTTGTGTGTATGTGTGCATTATTACACTGTTACATTGTTCTGTCATTTTTTTAATCAACTGCACAATTCATCACATCGAAGTTTGACACTTACGATTGCTCATGAGAGGCTTGAAATGTTGACTGATGGCTTCAAAATGCAAGTTCTCGATGTTTTCCAGCAATCTGCCGCCGGATCCTTCACATACTCGCTTTGCCTCTTCCCAGGGGAGCCGTGTGAGCATAGGCGTGATGCAACCCAGGCCTCTTATGTAGAGAGACTGGGGCAAACATTCCATCCCTGAAAGAAAGCCCAGGAATTTTTTTATTCTTTTTATAATTAATCTTGGAAAAGTAAATTTTGAAGGTTTTTTCTTAGTGTGATACAGTATTCGCAGTGGAGGTGGGTTGATGTCGAGTTTAAGTACAAAACCTGAATTCTACTAGATTGTGCACGGCAGAGTCAATGTCAATTTTTACTTTTCTTGATGGACAAGTGGTCAGAAGTCACTGTACAGCATTGTGTCTAAACCAGGCAACGGTCCAAATCCTAATGGTGAGGAAGCACTTATCAATTATTAAAATATATTGGATGCAAGTTATTCCATATGTATATAGGAATTGGATATTGGAATGATGCATTTTGACTTGCATTTATATTATATATATATATATATATATATATATATATATATATATATATATATATACTATAATATATATATATATATATATATATATATATATATATATATATATATATATATATATATATGTAAGTATGTATGTATGTATGTATGTATAATATAAATGTGATAGTATGTACATATATATATATATATATATATATATATATATATATATATATATATATATATATATATATATATACACTTAAATTTGACGTTGTTGAATAAGGATTTATTTCCTCCGTCTTGAAAGTAGTAAATATGTACTGATATGCAAGAGCGTATCGAGTTAAATCAATTTGTTGAGAATTGAATTCGCTCATTCACAATGTCTACCCGGCCCCTCATAATTGTAACATCATGTTCACTACTACCTTGATCCCAAGGTTAGGTGCAAGTTTCGTATGTCTCATCTGGGTCTGACACTCACTTTGGGATTTCCATTTAAGTTTTAGCTAGACCCAATATTTCTCCTGTGGGGGGGAGGGTGGTAGTGCCGTCAGTGCACCTCATTACATAGGCATTAAGGTTCTTTGCAGCGTCCCTCGGCCCCTAGCTGCAACCCTTCCATTCTTAACTATACCTCTGTTCATATTCTCTTTCTTCCATCTTATTTCACTTTTCCTAACAATTGATTCATAACGCAACTTTGCAGGTGTTCCTGTTACATAACTATCAGAGCCTTTTACTGTCAATTTCCCTTTCAGCACTGAATGACCTCATAGATCCCATCAGCAGACTTTGACCTAAATTCAGTCATTCTATCCTAAATAGGCATTACTTATTTTCACGATGTTGTGGTTCGGATCCACAATTAGCACAGGTCCGTTGCTAGAAGTAACCAATTGGTTCCTCAGCCACGTAAAAATAATAAGTCTAATCCTTCAGACCTTCTTAGGAGAGCTGTTAATCAGCTCAGCGATCTGGGTAAACTAAGGTATACTTAACTTATTACTTAATTCTATTGATCGTGAGACCAGTAGCTTAGCAAACCTGTTATTTTTTCGTGTTCATAATAGAGACTAGCACCCGCTCACACACACACACACACACACACACACACACACACACACACACACACACACACACACACAAAGCAAATGACAGGGAATTCCGTTAAGTTTTCCTACCGCAATTCAACGGATCTCCTTTGTAAGGTGGCAGACACTGGCACTCGTAGCCGCCTTCAGAGTTGACGCATGTGGCTGGAGCCTGGCACTCGTGTGAGCCTTCTCGCGTGCATTCGTCGATATCTGGCAGAAGGCAATAAGTCAGACGCAGTGCAGAAAAGAGAAGCGCGGTTGTGAGTCGAGTATTCCTTTAACCTTTTATTATATATATAATTATATATGTGTGTGTGTGCGCGTATGTATATGTATGTATGTATGCATATATGAATAAATATACAATAGTGATTAAGTTAAATTTCTAGATCTGATGAATAATAATAAATATGTTTAATAATATTGTAATATATGTGTATATGTATATGTATGTATGTATCTATGCATAGATGAATAAATATACAATTATGAATAAGTTAAATTTCTAGATACAGTAAGGCGACATAAATGTATAGGTATGTGCGCATGTATATGTATGTATATTGTCGTATCGCTGGAGGAAGGAATGAAGGAAGGATGAATTACTTGTAAACAACATTTTTAGACAACTAGTACGGCAGTTTTTATGTTTATGTATTGCTGCCACAGAGGCGTCTTTGTAACAAGTAATGATTTTTTGGTATCACTTGACCCCGAGGAGGTGTGAGAAATAGACGAAAGCTCTTGGTCAACTCCTTTCATTCCTTCCTCCAGCTCAACGAAAACCTAAAATATCGTAACTTCTAGCGATAGATCGTCAGTGTATGTACATACTGTATGTGCGTGTATTGATATCAAGTTATCAAACATCTTCTCATTCTTTTGCTGCATCAGCTACTTGAAAATGCCTAAACCATATGGCCTTCATAAACTGAAATGGCAGTTTGAGTTTAATTAAAGGAATTGAATTACTTTTGGAATAATTTCAAGATGATTCAAGCTAATGTTGCAGTTAGCTTTGATAAGAGCTGTATTAGAGAAATCAAACTGTATTATCTGTTTATGTATATTAATTCTCTGATTAGTAAACATTCAAAATGGCTTCATCAAAATGCTGAATACTAGTACCTTGGCACCTGCCGTTTTTCATTTCGTAGCCATTTGAACACTCGCATTTATAGGATCCTTCCACATTTTTGCAACTTGTGCGATCTCCACAAATGTCCGCATCTGTGCATTCATTAATATCTGCAAAGAAGGAACTGTAATGCAGCATCATACGACCAAAATAAATCCCTGATTTCTTGTTACTGGTGTAACTTTAAGTACTGTCCTCTGTAAAAGGTTTTATGTTTTATCACCTTAAACTGGATTATAGGTTATAGCGTGCATTATAAACTTTATAAGAGGGAAAAACAGAAAACAAAATCTACGCATGAGCTAAAATATTCTTGCAGTTTTTTTTGCCAGTGAAGATAATCTGCTATCTCTACTGCGATCGTTTCAAATTGCCGAATTGACGAATTGGAATGTGCTTTATATATCCTACGCACCTTTTTCATAGTGACACTAACCTTTGTATTGTTCACAATTACTCAGAAAATCACCACTAGCTCAAATTGTGGAATTTATCCCGTTCATGCAATTCAATGAACGATAAATGAAGTAAATAATTATCCAAGACAATACAACAAACCTGAACATTCGAACCCATCACCGGAGTAACCAGGTAGACATGAACAGGCGAAGCTAAGCATCGTATCCTTGCACTCTGCGTACCGACTACAGTTGTGGGTTCCGTCCATACAGTCATCTGATGAGAAATTAGTACTGTTGTTACCATCATCATTGTCACCAGTCCACTGAGTTGTATACCAACATTTACACACAGTTGACCAAAAGGATTTGCTCTTATATGAGCTACTGGGTGAAAGCAGGGGCAAAACAAGATGAAGTTGTTAGCTATACTCCCCGACACACACACTCCTTTGATGATACGCATACTAGTAAACAGTAGTCCTAATGAGCGGGTGAAATCAGTCATAAGTATTGAAGTAAGGGACCTTGCTTTGCATATCCTTCATTTTGTTGTTATTTCAGTTTATTGCTAATCACTCATATTGTTTCGTGTTCAGTAATAATGTATTCTTCTGCCTTAAAAGGACGTGAAAAAAATCCGGCTGCACTACCAACCTTTTGTAAGTAAACTCTTAAAATCACTGAAGTCGTCTTTACATAAAGGGGACTTCTGAGACGATATGAAATCTTGCAGCCCTGAAAAAAGCAACGTTTATAGTGAGAATCTTATAGTGTTTTAGTAGTATCATGTTTGGCAAGCATGGGCTGACCATATAAATTCAGCTCTGCTGTTCCAAAAGAGAAAATACGAGACTTTATTATTATTATTATTATTATTATTATTATTATTATTATTATTATTATTATTATTGTGGCCATTATTGTGTGTGTATTCAGGATGCTTATAAGGTAATTAACTAGCAAAGCAAGTTTCCACAGCCCAGTATTCCATTTGTAAAAACAACAGAGCAGAGTAATAAATGAATAAATACAAAACTACGAATACGGTAAATGTATAGATAAGTGAAAGCAACATAAGTCAGATAAGCTAAAGCACTTAGTGATAAGTGGCTATTTAAAAGTGCCATTTATTGTAATCTTTATACATCATAATCATCCCCACAAAACTCTTTTTTTCCTATTTACGTTCATCAGTTTTTAAATTTTCATGGGTTTTGTAAATTCTTCGATGAATATGGCTCGAAATTCTTAGAATATTAAAAAAAAGGATTTAGCTGCAGTTTTCTAGTCGTTGATTTAAACAAAGGGGAAACGAAATAGGTAGGTGGATTAACAAACCTTGCACTTCTTTTCCCATCGCCAGCTGCGACTCTGGAAGCAAAAGAGATGTCAAGACATAATTAAGGTATTGCTATTTTTTATCTTTATTTCTCTCCACTTTAAGTTACGTTAGTTTATATATTATATAGTTTTTCTCAGACTACTCATCTTAACATCATGAACATATGAATTTGAAATTAATATTTTCTGAAATTTATCGGAACATATAATATATATATATACATACATATATATATATATATATATATATATATATATATATATATATATATATATATATGTATGTATGTATATGTATATATATACACATACGTATGTGTATGTAACTTTACCTTCTATTGAAGATAGTTGCGATTGTTGATCTGCAAAGAAAAGAATAGCGAACTTTAAAATGAATGTGTATCAGATTTAGTTTTTCATGTATTAAAACAATAAATCAAATTAATCTTAGCTGTGAGTTGGTACTCTTAAACAGCTCTGCTGGGTATTTTTTTATTCAGTGAATAGTGATATGTTCTCTTAAACAGTTCGTGTTCTTGCTGAGTCATGGTCTCGATGCGGAGACAATACAACGATAAACTTCAGTTAATCTTGTTTTCTTGGTCTTTGATGGTTCTAGTTCGGTCGAAGTTTGGTTTAGCACAAGTGATTTGCGTGCCAAAATAATTCCAGAAAAAGAGAAGAAATTTTGGTGCTTTTGACGAGAATCAAAAGATAGAAGCCCGCCTAGCTCTATCTATACTAAATTTGGGATGATGCTCACGTGTACAATACTAACGTGTTGATATTCTCTGTAACTTTTAAATTCTCATGTTAAAATATCACTTTCGAATATTTACTGAGATCGGTCGTTTGTTGACAATAACTAAAAATCGCAAAGGTAAGACCTTCAGACCTTGTCAAGTGTAATTTAGGGAATAAAACTAATGCGCCAAACGTGTTACCCTAACAGTACAGAACAAAAGTTAACAAAATCAAATGCAACGACAAACTGTTGCATGCAAGAAAATTTAAGAGATTGATTAATTAAGTTAACGACTGTGGACCCCACAACTGACTGGGTATGATTCATGATAAAACAAAAATCCCGGCATGACGCCTAACAAGCAAAATAAAGCGACGGTTTAATTCAGTATGGTGAACATTTTTTAAGACTTGCAGGATGCTGGTGAATATAAATAAAAATGGATCGGTGTGATATGGAAGGCCAGAGATAATAATTCTTCATAATGTGAAGAATTTGAAAGTGCAGTGAAAATTTAACAGATGTGGAAAACCAGGAATCGCGACAAGTTAATATAAAAACATTACGCTTTGATATATATATATATATATATATATATATATATATATATATATATATATATATATATATATATATATATATATATATATACCATTATATGTAAGCATATATATGCTCAAACAACTTTATCATTTTAGTAATACTTACTCTGAATACTTTGCTCAATGTACTTTTGTGTATCTGAAATAGAGAAAGAATATATAATTATGCACGTATCTATCGCCCACACCTTAGGACATACAGTACAGTAAGTACAATCGTGCATCAGTGACCTAGGATGAACTATCTAAACTGGTCTGAACAATGGGAAGTAACTTGCCTTTCACGAAAAAGTAAAGAGAACATTTTCCTTACGTTCAATCGATTCCAGAGCTTGTTGTAGACCTGTAAAGAGAAGTTGATAAATATATTTGACGGAATATAAGTTTCTGGATAATATATTTACTTGCAGTATTCATTTATTAAGATCATATTAGTATCCTTGCTTTAGCTCTCTCTCTCTCTCTCTCTCTCTCTCTCTCTCTCTCTCTCTCTCTCTCTAATATATATATATATATATATATATATATATATATATATATATATATATATATATATATATATATACATATGTATATATTATAAATATTTAATGAATAGATAGATAGATAGATGAATATATATATATATATATATATATATATATATATATATACTGTATATATAACAATCCCACAGGAAAATGACTGGCAGAAGTTCAGTATAAGTCTGGGCATTTCGCTTATACAGAGTCACGTGCATCTACTGTGATGTTTTTTAAGCATACTGTGTGTGTATATATATATATATATATATATATATATATATATATATATATATATATATATATATATATATATATATATATATAATGTATATATATATATATATATATATATATATAAATATATATATAACATATATATAATAGGACTGACAAAGGAGACAGTCGGTCATCCAGGTGCTTTCAAGTTTATTTAACGCGTTTCGTAACATCTTCGTTTACATCATCAAGGCTAAAGAAAATTTACAGAATTAAAATACTGGATGTTTTAACGACATTCTGTATGTCTCAACATGCTATAAAATATACATTAAAACAAGACAATTCATAAAAGCACCTGCTAGAGACAAAGGTTGAGGACTGAATGACTAAAAGGGAAATAAATACAACAAAACTATCAAATGGATACAACTGGACAGAGGTGGTGTGTAGTTCAAATATAAACAGTTCGTGGATGACATTTGGCCCAAAACAGAGAGTCAGAATAATCAATACTATATTACATATATTTATATGATTTCTGATATGTAGAAAATTCTGCATTGGACAATCTGCAACCAGTACGATGACTAATACTTTTATGTGAATCTGCTCTGACCCTCAGCAATCGTTTAGTCATCCCACCTAAGTCCCCAAATTACATATGTGGCAGAGTATATTTATATACGATGACACACATATTGGACAGATTATGTATAATTTAAAGGGACCCTATTGTTCTCCTTGTCACCTGTCCTGAGATATGCTGTGGCCTGCTTGTGCCAACAACTTCTGTTTTAAATATATATATATATATATATATATATATATATATATATATATATATATATATATATATATATATATATATATGTATAGTTTAGGTGAGGGCCTCGACAGTTTAGGAAAGGGCCTCGACGGATTAATCCCTTACTACTGGAAGGTGGAACTAACTCTACGGGTATGGTATAAAAGTATTTCTCTGTCTCTTTGTTTCTTTATGTATATACACACACACGTATGTATATATATATATGTTTTTTTCGTACTTTTATATATTAGTTCTTTCTGAGGCTGCATTTACACAGACTTTGTCGAAGTAAAGCTCCACGTCGAAAATTAGTTGAATTGCATCCAAGGTCAGCTAGAGCCGTTTGTAGCCCTGTGGAGCTCTTTGTAGTCATTTCTCAAATCGACTTTTGCTCTATTAATGCTACCAATACAGATTGCTTTCACTCATTATACTTTAGAGTAAATAGGACACAAAACGTTTGGGGAAAGTATCTCGGATGAATATATAACCTTCATTAGTGCTTAAATATTTTTCGAAAATGCTTTATGACATGAAAGATCAAATGTAAAAATATATATATATATATATATATATATGTGTGTGTGTATGTATATATGTGTATGTGTATATACATGTATATGCCACTAAACCCATGACAATTTCATTTGTACTTCGAAAAGTGTGTTGAAAGACACAGAAAGCGCTTAGTACTCCTTTTTTTTTTCCTGTGTGGTCTTGGCTACATGCATATATACATGATGTATATATATATATATATATATATATATATATATATATACATATATATATATATATATATATATATTATAAATATATACATATATACTGTTTATATATATATATATATATACATATATTATCTACAAATATATGTACATATGTACTATATATATATATATATATATATATAGAGAGAGAGAGAGAGAGAGAGAGAGAGAGAGAGAGAGAGCATTCTTTGTAAATTATTTGTAAAATGTGCAATAAGCTTTTTGGCTTCCGATAATCGAATATAATTTTAAGAGAATGCAAATTCCCCCATGTAAGCAAAATATTTCCATTTTGTCATGAAATCGTCAAACGTAACAGCATTGTAATCCATTTGCATGCGGATTGTTCACTTTTTAAATATAAATTTCAGGAAAGATCAAGCAAACGAATCAGATCTACTGAACTTTTTCCAGGAAAAAATGTATTTGATTTTTTATTGTTCGGTCGTGGTAAAATGAAGTGAAAATATCAGATAGAATACAGTGACCTAAACTAAATTATCTGAATTGCAGGCCTAACCCTTATCGGAAGAAGCAAGAAAAGAAAAAGGAAATAAGAACTCGTCTCTATATCCATTCCTCTACTGACCTTCTAATTTTCCATTAAGGTTTGTGAGTAGTACGGTGATTTGTTCCTGCTGAGAAATCATCTGAGCTTTACACAAAGAAGACAGAGCTACAGCGGCCAAGAACACGTTCAGTTTGATATAGCACATCTCGAGAACAGTCGTAAACAACCACTCTAGCAAAACTAACTAATGACACGAAACAGATTTTAGGGCCCCTGTCCTCAGCTGAATGTTTTCGTATTCACGGAGGACTACATATAATTCACAAAGGGTCATCTGTCCTCATCTTTTGATATAAACCACTCAACACAGAGTGACGTAAAGGGGAAGCCCACTATTGGACTGGTGAATAAATAAATATGTAAAAAAATAAATTACGAAATGACGTACAAAGGGAACTCACTTGTGGCACTCGGCACTCTGGCGCCAGTGATGATGTCACTGTCTGACGCCAAGGGGTGCCTCAGTTTGCTTTTGTCACTTCAATGTTTTTGAATTACTCCACCCCTGTCTGTTAGTCGTGCCAGGGATTTCCGAATTACATGATAACTTTTAAATGGACTGAAAGGTTACCTATTTGAACGTCAGTAAAATATTTGAATAGTTTTGTAGTTCACACACACTTTATATATATATATATATATATATATATATATATATATATATATATATATATATATATATATATATATATATATATATATATAAAGATAGAGAGAGAGAGAGAAGTTTCTGTGATTGAGTACGTGAGTACAAGTGTGCGCGTGTGTTTGTGGGTGTATGTGGTTATGCGTACGAGTTTCTATTTGTGTGATAACTTTGTCGCTGATTCACAGTTGACTTTTCTATAGTCTTAAATATTAGTTGTTGATATCGATTTTACTTTACCCTTGGGATCTGTTTACGGTAAATGCATGTATGCTGTGCTTTATCGACTCTGCTTTAGAAATTCGTGTTCGGTACATTAAATCGAAATCAACCCATCTCTACCTGGCAAGGATTCCAACTCTTGCCTTCTGACTTGATAAGTGATGGCAGTGACTGATCCATTCGGCCATCCATTTCGACTCTGCTGTACATTCTGTCGAATTCAGATTCTGCACTTAGAATCGAAAGAGGTTCTTGTTTTCTAATATATATTAATATATATATATATATATATATATATATATATATATATATATGTGTGTGTGTGTGTGTTTGTGTGTATGTATATATATATATATATATATATATATATATATATATATATATATGTTTATATATGTATTATATATATATATGTCTCGATATATAAAGGGCACCGTTATATATAATACATTTGTTTATTATACCGACGTTTCACGACAATTATATAGTCGCATTTTCAAGGCTGCAATGATTAAAAAACTTCTTATCACATTAAAACATCGATATATAAATTATAAAAAAAAATAAAAATCACTGTTTTTAGAACTCTAGAGACCTACACCTAAACATATGCATAATAAGACTAAAATAAAGAACACAGGAATCTAGCCAGAAAGGACGAGAAAAATTAAAACCTAAACAAGGTTAAGCAATGAATAATTACATTGAACATAAGTTGTTTTGAGTATTTGAGTATTAAGGACAAAATCTTCTTTATAATAATAGATTCTAATATGTTTCTGGGTCATTTCATTAGTAGAACCGTCAAAAAACACGTTAAATATTTAAATGGTTTACAAAGGATTGGGATCAGCTGTTCAGAAGCAGGACAGGACAATTGAAAGATTATACAAGGAGGTGACTTACCACCAAAAAATGTTAGTACAGCTAAATAGTTCTCTCTTTTTTTCGCAAACAATAACAATTTTTGCAAGATGAACATTTTTACAAACAAAAAATTATATTAAACATACAAATACATGGAAAATATATGTCAGTGATTTAACTTTTAGGTCATTCTTGAACATTTTTCTAATAAATGGGTCCAAATAATACATGCCAGGGCTAAGGTTAAAATTACAGCTGGAAGTAAGCTGTATAATAGTGGACTTCAAAAGATTTCATGAAGAGAAATCTTTCGATCTGACAATCACCGGACTTTCAGTCCAATTTATCCTGTGAGAGTTTTCACTTAAATGAATGAATATAGCATTGGATGTTTGTCCAGTTTTGACTGAATACTTATGTTGCTTAATACGTACATCTAAATCTTTGCTAGATTGGCCAATATAAAAAGAGGGGCAGTCCAAACATGGGATTTTATATATGTTGTTGTTTTTTTAGGGCTATTTTTTATTAACATTCCTTTTAGTGTGTTGTTATAGGAAAGAACGAGGTTGACATTAAAAGATTTTAACAATGATTTTGTTTTTAAAACCCACTAAAATAAGGCAAGCTAAGAACGTTCTTAGGTTTCTTTCTCAATGTTAATTTCACTATAAAACTTTTTGTGGGCTTTATTTATAACAAATACCTAGTATATATATATATGAAGGATAACAATATATATATAAATATATATATATATATATATATATATATATCAATTTCTTATATAATAATATATATATATATACATATATATATATATAATATAAAATATATATAAAATATATATATATATATATATATGTATAGGTGATGTATATGTATATGTATATGGACAAAGTTGTTGTATTTGGTTTGTATATGTATATGTATATTATGTGTGTGTAAATGGTATATGTGTGTGTATATGTATATGTGTGTGTGTGTGTGTGTTTTTGTGATGTGTGTGTGTGTGTGTGTGTGAAGGATAATCATAAATCTGTTCTATTTTTTTCTTATGTATTCAATTTCTTTGTAAATACTGGGGATGACAATCTTCAAACTCTTAAAACAGAAAAAACCGGATATTTTGATATTAAGGTGATGTCCTGAATAAAAATGCACACAAGTTGTTAGTTGGTTTCTATTTGAACTTGCATTGAAATGGTTCTCTTTGTATTAAAACACCTAAGAAAGGGAGGCAATTGTCTTTTTCTGATTCTAAAGTAAACTTAATAGATGGTATCCCCATCTGTCATTTATATGAGCTTTCTTTATAAACGTACTTTTATATTTCTTCAGGCTGCTAAGTAAAGGACGATAGTCGAAAGGCCTCATAACACTCCAGTGTTTCTCTTTTTCCTTATATGGATTTTGACTTTTGTTATATATTCATCACGTTCCATATTTTCGTGATTCAGTTTTATATATATATATATATATATATATATTTATATATATATATATATATATATATATATATATATATATATATGTATATATATATATATATATATATATATATATATATATATATATATATATATACATTTATATATACATACACAGTATATGTGCATGTAGAAGTAATATAACCTTTTTCTAAACGCCTCCAAAAACGCTTCGTATTTTCTTTTTTAAGAAAGCCAAAGAATCGAAAGAAATACTGTAAATCGCAAATATGAATTGAATAATCATTAACCTACTAACCTTGAGTTATTTGTTGTCAACGGGACTCTCTCTCTCTCTCTCTCTCTCTCTCTCTCTCTCTCTCTCTCTCTCTCTCTCTCTCTCTCTCTCTCTCTCTTTCTCTCGTGATGGTGAATAACTTTAAACCTACTGAAATCAAGCAGCATAACAGCAGAGAAAATATGCTTTTTTTTATCTATTCCCAATTTTAGTTCTCTGAACAACCGTGCGCTGAGTTGTACGTCCCTGATCTCCAGCTTCCTCTGTTTACACAAGTTCGTCCTTCATTTTATTCTCTAAAGATGTTTATTTGCTTGCGTTGTGCCTTGTTGCTTTGCTGCTGCTTTCCTATTTGTCCTCAAGTAAATTTAATTATGCGAGATTGGGTATTCTTCAGAACTAGTTGCTTTAACTCGCTCAAGCTGTTAGTATCCCTGACCGCATCCTGACCTGTTTTCGCTTACATCAGGTTTCTAGGGTCTGTTGTGAGTTTCTAAGCGTTATTCTATGGGATGAGGTTGACAGCTTAACATTAACGGCCCTGCAGTTGTTTTCAGGAGTTTTTGTGCCATTGGTTTCTGATATTCATTGGTGGTTACCCATCCAGGTGACGACCATACTCCATGTTGCTCAGATTCTCTAACCGCGAGACTAGAAGTGTAGTGAACCTTTATTATTTGCTGTTCATTAGTGAACACCTTTCCAAGTAGGAACCAAGTCGAACGTTGCCTCACTTCTCTAACCTGTATACCAAAGGTGTAGCGAAAGTGATGATGATGTTTGTTTTTTAACGACCTATTCAGTCTTTAGCTGTAGATTACACGTCATATCGGTATATGATCTGTTGTTTTTCTCTGTTAAAATGAATTTACTTATCAGTGCAGCAATTAGGATCGAACGCTAGAGGTTTGGATCATAGGAAACGATTATTAGTAAATTCAAATTTTTTCACAGCTGAATACTTTTAGATTAACAGAGAACTCTTATTTTCCATTCTCCCTAGTCTCTCTACAGGCAAAATGTTTTAGTAGTTGGCGAAGTATTTGACTAATTTTTGTATGAACGTTGAAAGATACAGTATTTCCCAAATTTTTAATTTCACCCCTATGAAAATTCTAAATCCCGTAATACAAGTTTTAGTTCTCTCTCTCTCTCTCTCTCTCTCTCTCTCTCTCTCTCTCTCTCTCTCTCTCTCTCTCTCTCTCTCTCTCTCTCTCTGGAGATTTACTACAAGTATTTTATTTTCTGTCTTACATATCTCTCTATCGAGCCGACAGTGTGGGAGGTACAGAGGTGGAGATTTAATTGAACTTGTGATGAAGGCTTTAGAACAGATCGTAATTGGAAGTACTGAGAAGAAGAATTACAGGGAAATAGTGGGAGTAAAAGGATCTAGTCTTGGTATATGACAGGTAGCGAGCGGTGCAGTAGGCACCTCCAAATGAAGTCGTTTGTGGAAAATCAGACTTTCTGTCGATTTGTAAATAAGGGGCATCATCATCATCATCATCATCAAGGCAATGTTCTAAAGGGTCCGAGAAATAAATGAGTGCCTGAAAAATCAAGCAAATTAATAATGAAAAAATACAAGAGTTCATAAAAACTGGTTACTAACGGGACAACGATGTGGAAGATGATGGCGATTAGTTCGAAGTTGGACCTGGGGAACGGTGGGGAACTCTCCCGTGCAAACAAGAGAAACTCAAAGGAAAAAGAATGGAGTGGGTCCCTAGAGAAAGGATAAGAATGACCCAGTTAAAATTATGTGGTGGTATAAAATAGAGAAATGCGAGGCAGCTTGGAGTGAGAGAAGATGATGTTAGAGCATTTTAACCATCATACGAACTACAAATGCGTTCGATTTATAAGTATGAATATAATACAATGAATATTGTTTTTTTACATTTGAACAAAAGCACCTCCTTTTCTCTCTCGTTGACAACAAAAGGAAGGAAATGATGCTAACGAGATTTGAGAATTACGTTAAGTTCTTTTCGTCTATCACTGAATTCTAGCCAGAGAAGTCATTTTCGACGACTTTGAACATGCCTTCGTTCAGTGTCTGAAGTTTTGACCTAAAACCTAATCACTCGCGTCAAAGAAACGACATTAGCTTAGGTCTTTACTTTCCTGTATGATATTACCTTATCCCAATATCATACAGGATAAAAATTCTATTACTTAGGTTACTGTTATTTTTATTAATGTTGTTTCTGCTGTTGATTTTGCTAGATATATTTGTTGTTAAACGACCTGGACCAGGCAGACAAAGTTAAAGCAGTTGAACAGTTAAGCGAAAAAAGACATCGTAAAGCAAAGATGCAGTAACAAGCGCAGCTACGGACCGAAGGAATGCTGGAATCTACTTCTACTTCTGTATTCGGTCCATAGATCAAGGTATGTTGTAAGGGGTACCCCCTCTCATCGGAGCTAAGGTTTGGAAATGAGGGAATATATTGTTACGAATGGCTTTACTTTTCAGGATGGACCATTCTCATCTCCTGTCGAATACCATGCAGCTGTACAAGCCTTCAGTGATTGCCATGTATAGTAAGTATGCTGATAAATTAGATTTTTCCCCTTATGTAGTTTTTGGGAGAACGTATTTGTGTACACTTTCCAGCTTATAAGAATATGTCTCAATGAACATAAGGGATGATACTAGCAACCCTCTTGCACAATGGGTTGTAATGTTACATTCGTGTCGGGCATTCTTGTCGAAAATGCTTATCTGTATTTACGCTAAATCAATTAAAATATAAGATTACCGTCTGTCTAACAGAAATCATGAGTGGTGTCTCCTGCTTCCTTTAATTCAACCCTCCTTCCTATCTATTACCAAAAGAATACTTTTTTATTTTTTTCACACTACGAAATAGTTAAGTGATAGAACAAGCCATCGTGTGTAATTAGGTTAAGGCAGATAAGAACAAGATAAGAGAATAAGACCGTAGTAAGTTATTAACTACAATACTGTATATTGTGTAAAGC
>NC_089742.1:43880512-43945512 GCF_040412425.1 Macrobrachium rosenbergii | reverse complement strand
GTCTTTTAAAAAAAAAAAAAAAAAAAAAAAAAAACCAAATTCACTTTATTCCACAGTGCCAATAATTTGCAGCACTCATCACTTGAATAGCTTACTTCTCTCTCTCTCTCTCTTTACCTTCCCTTTCTCTCTCATTCGATTGTTGCACTCACCAGGGGGTGTAGAGTGCCTTCTCCCATATAGCCTAGTTGGACTCCAGCAGAGGGTCCCTAGGAAACACATTAACATAAGTGCCACCAAGCAAGAATCCAGAAAAATAAATAAAACAAAACCAAAAGGGAACACAGAAGAGAAAGTTCTTCTGGAACCCTAACCTGCACCAGTGCCTAGGGATACTGAGTGCCACCAGTGACCTGGGTACACGGCACACCCAAACTACAGTGCCACTCTTGAAAGGGTGCCACGTCATTGAAGAGACACTTCCTCGCTGCCCAGTACGCCCAGTCGACCCGGTTAGACGCCCTTCCCACCAGAACCATGGCAGCAGAGCATTATAAACTTTCCTGGGGTGGGGACGGCGGCAGGTCTCACCGACCGGAACTTACTACCTGGGTTGAGGAGCAAGTGGGCGACTTGGCCAGCGGGAGGAAGAAAGACTCGAGCAAGGAAGTATGAAGCCGAGCAAAGGCAATATGAAGAGGAAGAGAAGAAGAAAGGGACAGCATGAGTTAGCTGCAGAAACTGAAGTTAGCCCTAAAGGGAGAAGGGCTCGAGCTTGGCGAAAATGGAGAATGCGAAGCTGGCTATCATCAAGCCTCAGTCCTACACCTGCCATCAAGCGCTCAATTTCGAGCATCAATTCCCTAGTCCCAAGTGGACTGAAGGACAGGCCAAAGCATGGCTGGAGGAGATCGAGGCTAGCACCGATAACTACAGCACCACGGAGTGGGAGAGAGCCTTAATACTAGCCCGGCATGGAGGAAAGCCAAGGCGGCGGCAGCTCACTGGAGAAGAGCCAGAGAAGCAACACTGGCGGAAGTTGCGTGGGGAGTCATTACCAGGCCTGCAGATAACCCCAGAGAATGGAGACAACGGTTCAGGTCTTGCGCCAGGAAGTCGGCTGGTCTTGGACAGAATGGAGCATGTCACAAAACCCAGTCGATGCAGCATCTGGATTACGACTCCTTGGCCTGCGACGTTTGAGGTCTTTTCAATCCGGACCATGCTAGAAGACCCTTTTCCAATGTGTGTGCCTGGGCCACGCGCGGTATATCTTAACGATAAACAGCCCTCCACACTTATGGGAAGCTTGTCGCCATGGCTGATTCGTGAAACTTTCAATCAGTCGCATAGCACCTCTCAGAAGCGAATCATCCCTCGGCCTACCTCTCGGACTCCACTTTCGCCGAAGAATGGACTGCCCTAGCAGACCCTGTGCAACTATTGCAAGAAGGAGCCACGCGCTGAAGCTGAGTGCCGATACAAACTTCGGCACTAATAAGCAACCTAAACCTACCCAGCCAGAACTCGCTCCCGATTCATCGCTCAGCCTCTCCTCCAACAGTTTAGGCCACGAGCCATCAAAGGGCGTGCAAATCCTGTGGAACTGCTAGCCACTACAATGCTGGATCTCCGGCCTGTCACATCATGTCGCCACCAATTTGTCAACCTAATCAGCACTTCATTTCTGCTGCTGGTCCACCGGATCCTTTACGAGAGACTGGAAACCCAGTTCATCTGAACAGCCCCTCTTTGAGCACTAGCCTGCCAGTGACCCTTCCGGTCACAGTGCACTGCGGCAGATATTAGCCTGATGCCAGGGCCAGGAGTGCCAGCCGGTGCCATGGTTGTGAAGAAACCCAGTGGAAATGAAGTGGATAGAGGCCACACCATTACCGTTCCCACGGTCCAACTCAGGTTATGGCGCCTTGGGGCACGATACCCCCACCGCCTTGGCGTGGTAGGTGAAATTCGGCCCGGAGTGGTCTTCTTGTTGGGTCGGGATCTTCTCTGGGAAGCCCGTCACCAACGCCACTCCACCCAGCCACGTTACCTCCTCCACGGAGGCCCCATCTAAAACTCTCAACCATGACAAACCTCACCTTCCGCCCACCAAAGTGGTCCGCGGAAGGGGCGCCACCAACCTATTTTCAGGCCTAGCCCTCTCCAATCGCTGAAGGGCTGGCCACCAGAATCCTCCCCCTCCGAAGAGAGATTCAGGAGAGCAGGTACCGCTGCAGGGCGTGCAAAGCGGGCAGACCCTCCACAAATTGGGAGGGCTGCCCAAGCAACAACGCCCAGCGGGCGCCCGAACAAAACTCACGAGAGGCTCGATCTCCCGCTGGGGCAGGAATCTCTGCCGCAGCCAACCTGAAGTGCGTCCGAGGTGAGTACCTCCGGACCCCTCATCGAGCATGCCTGACCTCAACTGCTGCCAGTGCCGCACGAGCACTGAGCAGTGCCAGACTCCCGTCCGTCCCGGACGTTGAGCTACCAATGGAAAGGGGCCCTATGCGGGTCTAAATCATGAGGCTGATCCTCCTCCGGGAGATTTAGGATTCCCCATGCAGTTGATCATTGCGACTGGAGCCTCCAGCACCCAAACCTTCTTCTTCCCGCAAGTGGCTCCAGGATGAACCCTGGAGGATCGAAAATAGTACCCCTCCCTTGGAAAGACCAGGAACTGGCATCCTCGGCCATGAAAGTCGAGATCACTCGCTCGGTTGTCGCCTTGGCAGATGGGAATCCTCCCGCAGCTTTTTGCAGTTGCCTGACCCGCGCCAGCTAGCCCATCTGCCTGTCCCAGTGGGTGCTCTCATCACCTACTAGGCCAGCTACTGATAGGCCTTGGAGGAAACCGAAGAAGAGAAGAAGAGGGGCGGAAGAAGGCGGTAGTTGCCGAGCTATACGGCTCATCCTGGCACTAGTGCCCTCTCGGCTGGTGCCCTAATAACATCTAAGTGATCTGGCCTGCCCAGAGAATGTAGCCAGTGTGATCTCTTCCTTTTATTTTGTACCTAGCCTAGGCCACCTTAAAGTACAGTACATCAATTTGCCCAGCCTTGTTCTTTTCCACTTACCACCAAGCCCAGTAATCATGTAAGTAGCCTAACTAATTTCAGTAATCTTAACTATTGTGGCTTGAGCCCGCGATGCTCGTGACTGCGCGTAAGCCCTAAGACCTCAAGTGAGGCACCCATTTATCATATAGAGCAACCCTCATGAATTAACTAGTAAATTTTAATTGTATTAAACATAAACCATGTTGTAATTTAGTTAGAATATTAACTCTTATGTTGGTGCTAGGTCGGGTTAGGATAGGTTAGTCTAGGGAATATCCTTGAAAAACCGTGAGCACCTTCTAGTACTATTAGAATTAGGTTAAGTAGTGATTATAGCTCATATCCTATCTAAGGGTTAGGTAGTTCTGCAGCTGGTAGGCTAACCAGGACTAATCTGCTCCAGGGAAGGAGAGAGTAACCTCTGAGGGCGAACAGCTTGCCCAGTACAGACCTTCACGCCCGAAAAGGGGTAAAGGCCCTCTTAAGGGGAGCTTTTATAAATATTTGCTGTTCGCCTCGAACATTTAGGGATAGAAATATCAGCCTGACTGAGACAGGGGAAATTGCTTTGTCCCACGATAGGTAGCATTTAGGCATTTAACCCCATAGGCTGAAAGTTTGTAAACAAAATATGTTAGGGCATTGGGACCTAGGCCTCAGAGAGGGTTCACGGCTCAATGACCCTAGTTAAGTAGCCCTTAAGCTTTATTCTATGCATTCGACGATGCCTTTGTCAAGGTCGGATTGCCGGGGCAGTATAAGTCCTCCTCTGGAAGAAACGAGCGAGTCCGGGTCAGTGAGAGAGATTCCAGCCGATAAGCTGAACCACGGGGTGGCATTTGCGTGCGTGCCGAACGATATTCTTTATTCTTTATTACTTTCTCTCCTCGTCTATCTTAATTAGTGAATTGGAGACTGCCAGAATACGACTCCTGAGGTCCCTCGTTTGCGCAGCGAGATCGACGTTCACGGTAAAGTCGATTCTTATTTGAAGCTTAGTCGATTGACTAGTACTTTCCTGTATTTCACATTTTCTACTGTTTTCTTCCTTCAGCCACCCTTAGGGTATATGTGTTTGAAGTCTAGATTAAGTCAAATTATTTATTGTTAGCTTCAACCCCATTATTCAGTAAAATACAAGTTTAGGGTAAGCAAATCAGGTTAAATCTCGATGCTTTTGCATGCCTCGCGTCCGAATGTTTGGAAGAACCCGTTCGTTTAAAATCAAATTCGCTCAAATATTCTGTTAAGGTTAATAACCCTTAACTGGCGACCTTTGGCTGAAATTAACGTCTGTCTTTGAGGTTAACTTTTGGCTTCAAGTGACGGGTTACGTGTAATCTTGGTTTTACAGGGCCGTAAAAAATTACAATAAATTGAATAATACATGATCAGCAAGACTCCTCACACGTAACAATATATATATATATTATATATATATACAGTATATATTATATATAGATGGAATGAAATCTATGTTTATCTATTTATCTATCTATTTATGTAAAAGTATTTATATATATATATATATATATATATATATATATATATATATATAATATATATATATATATATATATATATATATATTAATAATATTCTTTTACATATTTATACATAAATATATATACATTTATATATGTGTATATATATATGTGTGTATAAATATATACATATATATATATATATATATACATATATATATATATATATATATATATATATATATATATATATATATATATATATATATATAAATGTATATATATATTTTGTGTATGCCATAGCAGGATCTATAATTCACTTTTACTATGAATGCATATGCAATTGTAATAGCCACAATGCCCTCTTAACTTCTTGAATTCTTCGTACTTTTTTGAATACGCTTGTCACTACTAAGCCTTTAAGATCCAAGACCAAGAAATTGAAGTTGTTGTGATGTCTGGTCGCGGGAAACGAACCCGTGTCACCATAATCGCAAGGAGGTCACGTTGCCGACCTGACCACGAGAAGGATAAAAGTCTATCACCTCTTGTGCATACATATACCTGTTGTTTTTCGGATATATTTATTAGAGCTGGAATAGGCCCATCCTCACCATCGTAGCCAAGTTGGCAATCGTTTTTATTGCTTTCTAGGCTGAAATATATATGTAGAATCTACTGGTCGCTTTTGCCAGATACATATGTAATTGTAATAGCCACTTTTATCCTTCTCGTGGTCAGGTCGGCAACGTGACCTCCTTGTGATATGGTGACACGGGTTCGTTTCCCACGACCAGACATCACAACAACTTCAATTTCTTGCTCTTGGATCTTAAAGGCTTTGTAGTGAGAAGCGTATCCAGAAAAGCGCGAAGAATTCGAGAAGTTAAGAGGGCATTGTGGCTATTACTATTACATGTGTGTATATATATACTGTATATGCATACGTAATGTATATTTATATAAATAGAGAGATACGTAGACAAGCAGACAGATCTCCATCCCCACAGACACGGACCTCTGATGGAGCAGCTCAGGACCCTAACGAAAAGACTCCACGACCCCCCACTGTGGCAAGAAAGTGACTTGCTCGTTCTTCCGGGGTCTCAGATGGGCATCAGCCTCGTTTTCAAGATGTTGGTCAATCCCGAAGATTTTATCCTCGTCGCTGAACCCGTGTACTATGGGGTTGTAGCTGCGGTAATTATTATTATAATTATTATTATTATTATTATTATTATTATTATTATTATTTTCAAAGTAAGACACTGTTCATCTCAAAGCCAAGAGAGGCACGGTCTACCCAATTGGGTGGAGTCGCCTCCCACCTGGGGTAACTACGTAGGCAATGGCGTATCTTGGAGGTACCTGCTCATTACGGCAATTCACCTGCTGACGCAGTAAGGAGGTAGGCAAAGCTCCGCCTATATGGGGGATTTAGGGGGAAGTGAGCAGACCTTCTCTTTCTCTTGGCCTTGGTTCATCGGAAACAAATGTAGTTGGTTATTGTTGCCTGTTGTCATTATTAGCATTCAGAACAGGCCAGTATGTCTCAATGACATTATTATTATTATTATTATTATTATTATTATTATTATTATTATTATTATTATTATATTATTATTTTCAAAGTAAGACACTATTCCTCGGAAACAAATGTGGTTGCTTATTGTCAATATTAGTATTAAAAATAGGCCAATAAGAAAAATGACATTATTATTATTATTATTAGCTATTATTATTATTATTATTATTACTATTACTATTATTATTATTCCTTTTAAAGCAAGACACTATTCATCGGAAACAAATGTAGGTGGTTATTGTCAATGCTGTCAATATTAGCATTCAAAATAGCCCAATAAACCCAAATGACATTATTATTATTATTATTATTATTATTATTATTATTATTATTATTATTATTATTATTATTTTTTCAAAGTTAGACACTATTCTTCGGAAACAAATGTATTGGTTATTATCATTGTTGTCAAAATTAATATTGAAAATAGGCCAACAAGTCAAATTAAATTATTATTATTATTATTATTATTATTATTATTATTATTATTATTATTCAGAAACAGATGTATTGGTTATTCTCATCGTTGTCAATATTAATATTCAAAATAGGCCATAAACCTAAATGACATTATTATTATTATTATTATTATTATTATTATTATTATTATTATTATTATTCAAAACCTTATCCATGGGGATTTGAACTTCTGACTAGTAAGACAGCTGTCCAACACCATATCTTATCTTTTCAATCATACAGTATCTCTATATCCACTTAGAACAGCCACAAAGGTTATAGTGCTGGCTTCTTGTCTCGCTGGTCAGCAGTTCAAATTATCAGAGCTGCTTCAGTGATATAGTGTTGTCCTGGTGTCTCATTAGTAAGTGGTTCAGTTCCTCAAGGAGCGGCTGAATCGATATTGTGTTAACCTGGCGTCTCCCTAGTCAACAGGATGAATTGATATAGTGTGAGCCTGGTGTTTCTTTGGTCAGCGGTTCATTTCCTTAAGGAGAGGCTGAACTGATACAGTTTTAGCCAGTCCCCAGAGAAAAGACTTGCTTTATCATCCAATTACACAGGAAGAGTCTTATTATTATTATTATTATTATTATTATTATTATTATTATTATTATTATTATTATTATTATTATTATTATTATTTTTCAAAAGAAGCAATTTTATTCAACAATGTCTATAACTGTTATTATTATCATTATTTTTTTCCCCACACAGAACGAGCCTGAATGGCATTTAATTCTCCTTTATAACAGCGACCCCTACTAGGGATTAAGCTGAGAAGGAGACTATTTAATGTGATAGATCTCGCATTAATATCTATAAATATAGATACTACTTGCTAAAATAGATGCTGAGAAGGCCTGATTGGTGAAATAATAGTTATTAATATTTTTTTAAAGTCTAATTGGATTTTTCACTGTATACTGTGCATATATATACACATATATGTGTATATATTATGTATATATATATATATATATATATATATATATATATATATATATATATATATATATATCGATGTACTTCACAATAAAAACGAAGAAGAAACCAGAGGAGGAAGTTTCTCCTTTGTTTTCATTGTGGAGAGACATTGAGATATTTTATCTTCGTGATTGAGAAGAATATAATTAAATATATATATATATATATATATATATATATATGTTGTGTGTGTGTGTGTGTGTGTGTGTGTGTGTTTGTACATTTTTCTTTAATTACTGGCTGAATTTAGTTGCAGTGTCTTCGCCATCGAGTTGCTACTGTCAAGTGTGATTCAGACGGGATGAGACCAGATAACTTGAAAGAGGTGTTGGAAAACTGCAGGTTGTCCTCGAAAGGGAAGAATAAGGTAAAACTTAAGATTTCTTTCTGGGTCATTCATATGACCCAGTTTTGCCCTAATCTGCATTGAGCTAGTGTTTCTATATCATATTCTGACGTTTTTCTTCTACTTTTTTTATTATTTCACATGAAGCTTTCAGGAGATACATCACACTGTATTTTCGTTCGCATTCCAAAATTTGTGCCATACCCTCCCATTAGTAAAACCTTAATGCAAACATTGCAGATAGGACTGTGTAAATGCCTTCATTTTATTCATATTTGAACGCAGAGTGCTAGGCTATTGCATTCATCTCTTTCTTGAGAGTCATTGACATAGAGATTCTGTTTTCAAATAAGCAAATCGATTTTAGATGCACTGGTATATTTCCCCTTTAAGACCTAAGCAACCGAATACCCCACTTAAGATTGAACATAATTGTGTGTGTGTGTGTGTGTTTCTTATGATGAGTCCAGTGGGGGTAGCAACCTAGTCCCCTTGTTAATTCCAGGCCTAAAGAAAGTACCAAATGGACGGGGGAAGGTGGAAAGTGGGGTTTAACCCCAAAGACATTATAGGCCTACTTCGTATTTGTAGGGAAGAAATTATGGTTGAAACAACCACTCGTGCGTAATTTAGTAAATGTTTTACGTTCCCCAAGTAATGGTTTCATTCTTCTCAGAGTTTGCTGTTATGATTTAAGGCATCATTGGACTTCATTTTTGTTGCATAGGAAACCTGCATCTTTCTTAGTCTCTGACCACCGTGAACTGTGTCGCCACTCCTTTGCATAGTTATTAAGAGCATGTTCAAGTCCTCCGTCTTACGATCTTCAGGTCTTGTACCTGAACCCTTCCGGTAACAACCCAACTGGTGTTGTGTGGAGCGAAACCCGAAGGCGCCTCATATATGAAATAGCATGCCGTCACGATCTCATCATTCTGGAAGACGACCCTTACTTTTTGCTGGAGTTTGGCGAGGTGAGTCAGTTACAAGAAATTTTTTATGTTTATATTGAGAAGACACTATTTCCATATTAATCTGTGCATAGTCATTAACGCTTACATGTTCTTGTAGTTAGAGGAAATTCCTACCTGTTTTAGCGGTCTTCATGTGTAAGAATTTTGAACAATTGATATATTTTTCGGATATGTGCTTGAGTGGGTAATAGATTCCTTCGGCATTAGATTAATCTTGACGTTCCTTATCACCCTCTCAATATTACGTTTGCAGACCTTGACAACATCCTTCCTTCGCCTGGACACTGAAAGCCGAGTGATCAGGTTAGACTCCTTCTCGAAGACTGTCAGCGCAGGAATACGTCTTGGCTATGCAACAGGACCCAAAGATCTCATTGACAAGTTGAGACTGCTGTTGATGCCAGCCCTGACCCATGCTTCCTTATTAGCCCAGGTAAACATCGAGAGAAAAGTCATGATTTTTCACTCTCTCATCTTCTGTTTAGTTTCCATGGAGATCCTAAATCAATATGGCATATCTATGTTATTTACACTTATTTCAAGTCCGAATTTACAGGGCATCTTTGCCACTGTTGCTGACTTTTGCATACTTTCAATTTTCGATTCAGCTGTAATCTTAACATTTACTTGCTTTGTCATGACATTATACGAGTTTGGTGAAGTTTTCTCTCATGTGTATTACTCATTTACGTACATTTTAGAGTTGTTTTTTATTTACTTGTTAGAATATTTGAATACGTTATTCCTTTACGGGGGCGGCCGCTATCAAATGCTATGCGATCTACCCTAAATTGTCACTTAAAAGCGCTAATAATTCAAAAGCTGAAAGGAGACATTGTTAACAATTCACTGAAGAGCTTTTTTTTTTATTCACATTGTGATCTGATAAAAAAAACGAAATAATAACAGTAAGTTTCATAAATGTCCTAAAAAAAATGGATGCTGCTGAGATTAATCATCTTACAGCGTACTTGAAGTGAGAAAGTCTTGACAGGTAGAAAAATGACAAGGAAGTGAAAAGGCTGGATAGTGGAAAAGAATAAACATAAGTGTTTGCAGATGGTTTTTGGTACATGGAGAGAGTAGATAAGTGGAGGCTGGATTTACGGAGTTGAAAATATTTCTACCACCAAAATTCCATGCTGTCTATAAAACACTAGTTTAAATGCAATATTGAGCTGATTGGTGCAGTATATATGAAGGTGTTTAGAAGGCTGTTGATGAGGCATGTGTCTAGCAGCTATAAGGATAAATGTAACACTGTATACTGTTGAGTTTTTAACTGAAATCATCAGGTATTAATGTAAACAACGTATTGTGAAAGGAAAGATAATAACCATGAAAATATCATTAAGGTTTGTGTAAGTAAGTGGCTGGAGACTGTGGGCATAGACGGCTTTCTGGAAAATGCAAAGCGCTCAGCAGAGTTTTACAAGGACAAAAGAAATCTCGCCATCAAAGCTGCAGAAAAGCATCTGAAAGGTAAGAATAGAAATATTTTTTGTCTGGTCCCTGGGATCCAGTGCCATTCATTATGCTCCTTTCAAAAAAAATTATTCTTCAGAATCGCCAGTAGCATTTCAGTTTAAAATGAGAAAATGTTACAAACTTAAGAAAAATATTCTTATGGGAACAGGGTCTTTCGTATTTTATGTATTCAGAAAATGTTGCCACCTGAAAAAGTCCAATTTGCAGGGAGCTTTTGAAAAGATAGATAAAATTTTATCTTTTCAATAACGAAACAGGCTAAATGATCGAATTGAAATTGTTAACCATTTTTTTAGAATGTGTATTCCGTTGAAAAGAAACACTGATTTTTACGGTAGATAAATTAGACATTGCACGTAGTTATGTCACCCTAAATTTGTTTCCTCAGTATTGTTTTTCACTTCACCGTTTTGTTTTCCAATAGTGTTTGTTTGGTTTTATAACAAAACCTTTGCTATAGCCATATTTCATTTTGTTCTTCTGTGTAAAAGAATTTAAGAATTTTCTCTATGTTGGTTCACAACCAAATGAAGTACAGTACATTCTTGTGCATCTTTTTCAGGCTTGTGTGAATGGCACACACCTGCTGGAGGAATGTATCTTTGGCTGAAGGTAAGTTTATCACCCAGACTCGCCTCTATTCCTGAATTATGTGCCTTAGTTTCCTATATCATCCTTTTGATAGTTTATAAGAGTCAAGAACGCCTTCTCCAGTGAAGCTCTTTCGAGAAGTCCGTACTCCCTGCAGGCTTAATACTGAAAAGAATATATAAAACTTAAGAAAAAAAAGCAATTTTAACTTGAGAGGATTTGCAAATATATTCTGGATCTTTCCGTTTCTTCACCTATGGGTAAAAAGCAAACCTATTGGCTCTTCGTTGTCCATGTGTCTTTTCACACACACCCCTTTCAACACGTAAACTTCACATCTCTCCCAGATAAGACTTCGTCATATACTTGCAGGTAACAGACGTTGCTGACACGAAAAAGTTAGTTCTTATCCGTTGTCCCCAAAAAGGGGTCCTAGCCATGCCAGGTGTGGCGTTCTTTGTGGATCAGAATCGACCCAGTCAGTACTTTAGAATCTCCTATTCTAGTATCGACTATCAAAAAGTTGACGAAGTAAGTTTCTTACTGTTAGTATAATCAAATTTCGCTTGCTATTGATACTGTAATCAAGTGGTAGGTTAGATTTTGTTTTAGTTGTTAATATTATTTTTATATCCGATGTTGTGTTTGTTATTGTTATCCAAAAGTCTTAGAAGCACAAGTAGAAAACGCAATTAATTTGCAAAGTAAGCTGTATAGAATGGATTGCTCTTCAGAGGAAAGGGGAAAATATAGAACAAAATAACAAAATAAATGAAAATAAACGTGCAAATTAATATCTTGAGGCATAAACAACAGTATCAACTGAGAGAACTTATAAAGTGGTACGTGGTAATTTCCAGTGGCAATAACGTATTAATGCATTATTTAAACTCGGGACTGTTCTCAAAAACAATCGCCTTCATTTACTTTCCAGGGCTTCAAGATGCTCGCCGAAGCCATAAGAGAGGAGATAAAAGAAGGGAAGCGACTGAAAAGGAACTAAAGCGATTTAATGTATTCCTGTGCCATCGTCATCTGAAGCATAGCTCCTTGATTCGTGTCAGAGTCACATTTTTCACTGCAGGATTTCGATAGGCTCTTGCCGCAAGACTAGAGCATCAAGTAAATCGCCTGTCATGATTCGTATCTTATGACGTCACGCTGTTCCTTACGACCCTCTGTGGTTCTTGCGTTCTGCAAAGGTTTCTCCTTGGGAAGTTCAAGGTCTCCTTTTGATATATGTTATTTAATGCTGAGACTGCGTTTTTTTTCCCATAACGACACCTTTAATGTTCAGGATAAAAGGTTTCTGTTCACAACTTACAGGCACAAGAAGAGTATCACGTAAATAATCGTCTTTCATTTATTTTATAGACGCCCTTGAGTCGTGTCTGCGTATAATTTCTCTACAAGACTTAGGTAAAAATAAGAGAAGTCAATAACATTCATCACATTCAGCACAATGGTTGTTTTGCCTCTTCATAGTTTTGATGGTCCGAGGAATTTAGGAAGGTGTTTTCATCCAATTTTTTTTTAATTTCATCAGATTTCCGAGCTAGCTCTCTCTCTCTCTCTCTCTCTCTCTCTCTCTCTCTCTCTCTCTCTCTTCTCTCTCTCCAAAAATACTGAACTTTCACGGCTTTAAAGAGCCTCGAGAACAGATTGTACAGTACGTACCAGATATGCCGGACATGATCGAAAGATTTTGACTGAGAGATGAATTACTTGAATGATTTAAATGCATTGGTAAGATAATACAGTTTATCATTTCGGGCAGAACGAAAAAGGTTTATTGTGGGACTGAAAACAAATTGAAAAAGAATATATTACAAAAACAACAGTACCGAGAACTCGGTGCAAAGCGCCCTAACACCTTCTTAACCGTAGTCCCTTAACCTTGAAGTAGAGTAAAGAACCAAAGTTTGATCAAAAGGTCAAACATTGATGGGAAAAGTAAGGTCATGTATTGGTTACTCTAGGCAAAACTTTAATGCAAGATGCGAAATTATTATCAATGTTATGAACCAGACCACTTAAGTTACACTCCATAAATTCACATAATGCCGAACTAATGGGACTGATCTTAAATAATACATGAAAATTGAGCAATAATAAATTGGACACCTAGAAGGTTAGGATACCATAAGGTAAAAATGACTAGCAAAAAGTTGAAAAGCCTTTGTATCTGGGGCCGGGGAAACGCTGACAAGAATATTTAGTAAACAATCTTTTAGTACTACATGCAGTGAGCTATAGCAAAGTCCACCGTGCTTTGCAGCCAAGCCCCGCCCACTGACACGTCACGACCAATCCTTAAAGCTGATTGGTTGGCAGTGGTTTTGAAAAGTTGATTAATCTGTGGTCCTTTTTCATCATCATTTATTTTGCAATGGTTGTTTTACCGACCTAAAATACGTTCTGCTGATTATCAAAAGGACACCTTATATTATCCCCTGAAATAAAATCATAATACACATCTCCCTAAAAATGGTAAAAAAAAAAAAAAAAAAAAAGGAAAACGTGCTGCAGTGTTGTGTTTCGTAAAATAATGAGGTTCACCCGAATATGGAGGTGACACAGGGAATGTCTGCGTTCGAATCAGTGCACTGGAATCACTGGACAATGATATAATTACCGTCCGACATTGTCAAGCGTGTTCACCATTCTAAATTTAACACAAAGACTTTCTCAGAGCTCTGCTGACTGGTACTTCATATTGCTTTCAGGAAATTTTACTAAATTTTGATAGTCATAAAATCGATTTCATTGCAATCGTTTACACATTCGGAGGGATGACAAGCAGTGACTGCACTCTACAAAACCAGAATATGCCTATGTTTAACTTAAAGTTACAGTATGACAGGCTATACGAGTCATATTGGATAAAATTTGCTGAGAATTTTCTTAAGGCCATTATCTACTTTCGAAATAACAGGACCATAAAAAATGAGATAGTCCTATAATGTCCTATGTCTTTATGACGTTTGGATTATAGGCCTATCTTGTATTCAGCCGTTTTATTGTGGTTCTTGTTGTGGTTATTCTTGTTTTTGTTGCTGCTGTTATGGTGCTTGTAGTGTCTTCGAAAATTTTCATATGGTGACCTAACATTGCAGAATAAATATAGACCTATTCATAAAATACTGGTGTAAAGAATTATCTGCCTACTCTTGTTAATTGAAATTTAGTCATTTGTTTTAATTAAAAGTAATCGAGATCTTATGAATATTGTCTACGCTAGAATATTCTCCTAACAAGAGAGAGAGAGAGAGAGAGAGAGAGAGAGAGAGAGAGAGAGAGAGAGAGAGAGAGAGAGAGAGAGAGATTCACTGACTCTTAAGTATCCTTTTGCCCAACAGGGTCATCTACAAGATGCCCCCAAAAGCAAATGAATCATGGGCTACTCGCAGACTGATTTAGATCATCTCATATATAGCTTTTCCAGCTATCATTTTTTTTCTTATTTCTTGAAGTATCATATGATGCCTTCCTACCATGGCCTTCATTTTCGTAGAAATGCTACAGCAGCCTTATGTTTCCTCATCACAGTAATAAAATTTGTTATTCTTTTTGTAAATATATATATTTTCAATATAGTTCATTGAGAGAAGTTTGATGGCAGTGTGTAAGGCTGAAACAGTCTATGATTGATCTGTGTGTGCCATCGGCTACGCGCCCACAAGTTTTACTTTTATTCACTGTGGTATAAGTGGCGTTACAGTTACTATGGCCATCCACGCATGTATTTTTATGTGCACTTGTTTATACGTATACATCACACTTTATGTATATGCATTATATATTGTGGAGTGGAAACTACTATATTAATTAAAAGCTACTTTATTTGCAACAGATACGAGTAGAAAACTATTTGCAATAAGACACTGACGTGTAGGCCCATGCCCTGTCATTTTCTCAAAATATAAGAATTTGATGTGTAGGCCTATGCCCTGTCATTGCCTCAAAATATAAGAAATTGTCGTGTAGGTCTATGCCCTGTCATTGCCTCAAAATATAAGAAATTGTCGTGTAGGTCTATGCCCTGTCATTGCCTCAAAATATAAGAAATTGTCGTGTAGGTCTATGCCCTGTCATTGCCTCAAAATATAAGAAATTGTCGTGCAGGTCTATGCCCTGTCATTGCCTCAAAATATAAGAAATTGTCGTGTGGGTCTATGCCCTGTCATTGCCTCAAAATATAAGAAATTGTCGTGTAGGTCTGTGCCCTGTCTTTGCCTCAAAATATAAGAAATTGACGTGTAGGCCTAATCTCTCAATGATATTAACATTTGACATGGCTGCATAAGTCTATGCTTTATTGCAATTAATGTGTTTATTTGGGATCGCTTATTTAGGCCAACACCAATTTAAAAGAAAAAAAGCAAGATGCTTGTGTATTTATAGGCTGCGCATGATAAAAAAAATGATGTACAGACAAATTATCCAAGATCTTCAAAATGATATATAACTTCATATATCTTTTATCGGAGATATCAGTTGCATATTTCACGACTCCGGGAACTCATACCTGTGGTGTCATGATTCATGCACGAAACGGAGCATTACCGAACGGAGTCAAATCCGTGCTGGCAATCGTTTGGACTGTTAATTAGTATGACGTCATTCTCCCTTCGAGAGCTAGCCAGTCACTGACGTGCAGTGGGAGGGGCTTAGCTGCAAAGCTAGGTGGACTCTGCTATAGTCATGGCATAGTCCCTCTAAATGCTGACAATACGGAAAACGTGCCTGTGTAACATGGGACGAAAATACTGAGATGCGGCCAATTCACAGACACGTTTTTCTTGATTTTTTTTTAACAATGACAAATTGTTTTTGTATTGGCTTCATGTGACCAGTGTTCAAACTGTCTTCTGAGGAGTTTGAGTATTGTGGGTATTCAGAGCACTGCTGTTTTGTTCTGGATAACAGGTATGTACGAGATGCAAGATGCGTATCACTTGAATTTTAAATTGCAGTATATATGCATATCATTTGTATGTCTGTACGTATTTGCGGGTGTATTAGTTTGCATGAGTGTATTTGTATGTATGTATATATATATATATATATATTATATATATATATATATATATATATATATTATATATATATATATATGTATTATATATATATATATATATATATATATATATATATATATATATATATATATATGTATTATATATATATATATATATATATATATATATATATGTATTATATATATATATATATATATGTATTATTATATATATATATATATGTATTATATATATATATATGTATTATATATATATATATATATATATATATATATATATATATATATATATTTATATATATGTATTATATATATATATATATATATATATATATATTTTATATATATATATATATGACATTTTTTTATCACACCGTGATTTATATACGATCATGAAGCTACAAATATCGCTTAATATCAAATACACGCTACCTCAGGAATATCCCTGATGGGGATATATATATATATATATATATATATATATATATATATATATGTATATGTATATATATGTGTGTATATATATATATATATATATATATATATGTATGTATGTATGTATGTATGTATGTATGTATGTATGTATGTATGTATATGTATGTATGTATGTATATATGTATATATATATATATATATATATATATATATATATATATATATATATGTATGTATGTATGTATGTATGTATGTATGTATGTATGTATGTATGTATGTATGTATGTATGTATGTATGTATGTATGTATATATATATATATATATATATATATATATATATATATATATATATATATAGTTACAAGAAGTCGCTGCACAGCTGACCCTTGGTTTGCCCTTAGTTTATCGAAAGTAGAATCGTCACTGCATAGCCGATCCCAGTTGGCCTAGATATCAACACACTAAATCTCATCAGTATTTTGATCTGTCCCTTCCCCTTACATGGGACAGATGTTTGGATAGCATGGTCAAAAAAGGCAAGGATAGGAGGCTGAGTGCCATTCCTTTAAACAGCTTAGCCCAACTAAGCTGCTTAAAACAACTATTCTAAAGGCAGATTGAGCTGGCTGAATTGTCTTTCCACAGGATACCTGGGAAGATACAAGCAGATGGTCGGAACACCTGGAAAATGACACATCTTCAGCCCGGTCACCACATGAGCCCAACATTGGGCCCCTACCCTTGACTGATGCCTGAAAAGGAGCCAGAACAGGGAGATCTTGGCAGTCGGCAGTCAGTGATGGCGGTTAGCAGTTAGCCAGAGCAATCGTATGTGCGTGAGAGGTGCTGAGAGGCCCCTCCCCCACTTCCCCCCTGTCCACACCCAACTCCAGACTCGTTACCATCTCTACAGTCATTCTCGAGTGGATCGTCCAAGTGATAGTGTACCGTGCCATACGTGTGATTGTCCCTCGTCATTCTTCGCCAGAGACCCACTTCCCCTAAGGTAAAGTACAAGTGAAGATTTTTCGGTCACTATAGTTTGCCATTAGAACTGTTTATTGAGTGCCAGTATTCTACCTCTATCCTTGTGCCATTTTATCCAGTGCCATTGCCAGTGTTCTTTGTTCCAGTGTAAAATGTTCATTCATTCCTCGAGTCCTTGGCACCATCAGTGCAGCCATGAGTCATTGTATGTGTTATACTTTTTTTTTTTGATGGCATGTAATTTTTACCTCTCTATTGCAGAGGGCCTTTGCTGTGGACTCATCTTGGACTGTGCCTTGCCATCATTCAAGACTACAGTAGAAAGATCTTCAGGAGTTGCAAACCTCCTAATAATTCATTTAACCATTTTCCTTTTGATTCCTTTTGTAAATATAATTACTTAATTTAACCAGAGTGTTTACGTAACATTCCCTCATGAAGTAGAGCCCCAAGCTCACCGAATCATCCCCATTTTTCTTTTCTTTTTATGATTTCCCTTAATGTAAAGTCACATCTCCAAGGCCAGCTTGAAGAAAGATCCGTTGCCAGCCTGTAAACCATTCTACGAATCTAGAAATCCAGGGAAATACATAAAAATGGCTACCTTCCCATAGATCTCGTTTAGCAGTTGCATTTTCCCCTCTATTGTTGCTTTGTTGTATTTGCAACTCGCCAAATCAGCGATTAGCAAAGCTAAGCTGGGTGCGAGACAAATTCTGAACCTGGTACCAAGAGCACAGACCAAGAGAGTTCCACGTAAGTAATGTGTTTATCTTGGCAAATTTTTTTATTTACAATCGTGACTGTTCTTAGGGAATTAGAAATACGGACGCATGTACCCACTGAGAGAAGAGAACCGCCGTATTAGATTTGTTAATGCATGCCTTTAAGGATAGGTAGTGAGGAAATAACCAGTGCTAACCAATTTTATTTCGAGGAATAGTGCAAAAGAAATTCATCTGTGTTAAATTCTTGGCCATTTCCGTTTCGAGGAATAGTGCAAAAGAAATTCCTCTGTTTTAAATTTTACTTCGCAGTTCGGAATACCGAATTATTTAGGCACAGACGAACTCCCCCATGGGATAAGATCAACTTCGATCACTGAAATTCTCTCTCTCAGGTTAGCTAAAACTCGAATTAGGTGTTAGGAAAGCGAAATTTGAACTCCACTTCTAAGGAAAAAGTTACGAGGTCATTTTTACTATTATCTGCTCATCCCAGGAAATTCCCCGCAGTCAGGAGACCAGACGGTGTTTGTAAACAGAAGGGTTCATTCAACCAGGGTCTAAAAATAACCCACAGCAGTGGAGTCAGACGACACTCCACCCCCTTCCTCCCCGCTGCACCAAATCTTCATTCCTTGCCCGTGTAGTGTCCCTATAAAGATTGTTCCTACTCGGGCCACTCTCAGCAAAAATTTTTTGGGGGGGTTTTTTCCCGTTAGTAACTTCCAAGTCCTACGGGACAAAACCTATTTTCAAGTTTTATGAGACCAGTCCAATTTCTCAGTCCTATGGGACAGATCCCAATTCCAAGTTTTAAGAGACCACTAAATTCTACGTTGTACGAGGCGAGAATTTCCAAGTCCTGTGGGCAAACCAAATTCCAAGTTTCATGAGACTCCACCAAATTCCATGTCTTACAAGGCGAGAATTTCCAAGTCCTATGGGCAAACCAAATTCCAAGTCTTACGAGAGACTCCTAAATTCTGCATCGTACAAGGCAAGAATTTCCAAGTCCTACAGGCAAACCAAATTCCAAGTCTTACGAGACACCACTAAATTCTACGTTGTATGAGGCGAGAATTTCCAAGTCCTACAGGCAAACCAAATTCCAAGTCTTACAAGACGCCACTAAATTCTACGTCGTACAAGGCAGGAATTTCCAAGTCCTACGGGCAAATCCAATTCTAAGTCTTACAAGACTCCACCAAATTCCATGTCTTATGAGGCGAGAATTTCCAAGTCCTACGGGCAAACCAAATTCCAAGTCTTACGAGACTCCACTAAATTCTACGTTGTGCGAGGCGAGAATTTCCAAGTCCTATGGGCAAATCCAATTTCAGGTCTTATGAAACTCCACCAAATTCCATGTCTTATGAGGCGAGAATTTCCAAGTCCTACGGGCAAATCCAATTCCAAGTCTTACAAGACACCCACCCAAAATCGACGTCCTACAAGACGCCCACATCCTATGTGACGCCCATCCAAATCAACATCCTACGAGATGCCCATGTCCTACGTGACACCCATCCAAACCCACATCCTACAAGACGCCCACGTCCTATGAGATGCCCACGTCCTACGTGATGCCCATCTCCCAGTTCCTGATCCCATTTAATTTTTTTCTTAACTTGAGAAGGACCTGCCAACTAAGTTTGACAAAATGGCTACTGTCAGAGCACAGTGCAATGAGGACTTTAAGTTATTCATGCAGGTAGGAAAAGATATGGGTATGTCGGGGAAAGAGTTATGGGACTGCGTCCAGGGACAACTAGATGCTGCAATGAGAGAAAGAGAGGCAGAAAGAATCGCCCAGGAGAAGAGAGAGGAGATGGAGAGGCAAGAGAGAGCGAAAAGAGAGGAGGTAGAGCAGCAAGAGAAAGAGAAAGAGAGGATCACCCAGGAGAAGAGAGAGATCAAAATGAGAGGAGATGGAGAGGCAAGAGAGAGAGAGAGAGAGAGAGAGAGAGAGAGAGAGAGAGAGAGAGAGAGAGAGAGAGAGAGAGGATCACCCAGGAGAAGAGAGAGGAGATGGAGCGGCAAGAGAGGGAGGAGGAGAGGCAGGAGAAGGAGAAGGAGAGAGAGGAGCGAGAACTACAGCTCGCCCATGACCTCCAGATGTTAGCCCGGCAGAATCCAACCTCCAACCCCCCTCTCCTGCGGTGGGGATGAGCACCCTCAGCCAAGCCCACTTGTTTATGCCTGAGTAAACGGAGGCAGAACCCGAAGTGTGGCTCGAGAGGGCCGGAAGAGTCCTGGATTGCTGCACCCTCTCCCCCATGGAACTCTCCCTTGTTCTCACTAAATTCCTGGGAGGGAAGGCACTCATTGCCTACCACGCCCTTTCAGAAGAGGATATGGAAATTAAAGCCATTACTCAGCTAGTTACCAAGCGTGCACGAGACTGCTCTCAGCGGTGGAGGCGGGAGAGAGCAGACTGAGAAGCAGGCCACACTTGGTCCAACTGGGCTTACCATTCCGAGCGGGCGTTAGCAAAATGGCTCGAGTCCAAAGGGGCTACCAGCGCCGCCGAGGTACTCGAGAAATTTAAATTTGAGCATTTCTTATGCTACGCCCCTCCTGCCCTGGCCACACGTGTAGTAGAAAGGGCCCCTGCAACACTCACCAAGTATTGCCAAATAGAAGACATGCGGGAGACTCACCACCCTCAGGAGGAATCCATGCGGCGGAAGATATATCCCCCGCCCTTCCTCAGAAATGCGGGAAAGCCCCTACCTTGCCATTATTGTAAAAAAATGGGGCATTCCTCTGACCAAGTGCCGAAATCGGCCCTCTCCCGGAAACCCACCAGATAACTTGCCTGCACCCTCCACATGGGCAGTGCGAAAAGATTTCAGCCAAACTTTTTGCACAGCATGCAAGGTTTATGGCCACTCTCCCTCATGGGCAAAATGCCCTAAATATAATACATCAAATGCTCCCGCCATCGCCTTGGCCGTCACGAATAACGAGTCCTTGGGTTCTCCCACGGAAGGTCCCATATATGTTGCCCCTCCCAGGGACAGCTACCCCACACGCTGAGTCAAGGCATTCGATGATTCTGGCATGCAAATCTTCCTCATATGAAGGGACAGAGTTCCCTATGGAGCTCTAATCAATAGACGAAAACACGCACAATCGAGGGAGTAAATCAGTTTAAAATGATACTCCCTATGGTTCAATTGAGTCACAAGACCTCATCAATCGAAAATTTGCAATCTTGCAGTAGCAAGCTATCTTCCCAGAGGTTATGACGTCCTCCTGGGACAGGACTTTCAGTCCCCACCTAAGTCACGACAATGCGGGGATCCACATTCCCCAACTCATTCCTCAGGCACGAGTAATCCCCCACCACCTTCTCCCACGTCGATACCGGCGCCCCCAGGGTACCATAAAGATGCAAGATTTCTACCAGTGTCACTTGAGTATGATGTACAGTGGCCCCCTCGATCGATTCCCGATCCCATTCCAGTGCCCAGCCCTGCCTCAGTGCCAGTGCTAGCACCAGAGCACAGCCCCGATCTCCATTCAAGGGATCCAACTCTGGACCCCCCTCTCTTCTCCTGGACTGGCCCCGCTACCAGCGTCAGTAAGAGAGACAGATCCTCTCGACCACAGCGGAAGTTCACCTAAAGGTGCGGCCTCGCAACCCATGCCTGAGCTGGTCATTGATACCTGCGAGCCTCTCACGGCCCCCCACCCACACCCCCTCCCCCTGCCCGACCACCTCCTCTCTGTCTCAGTCCATCGCAGACACAATTGGGAGTCAGGATTCTGCCATCTCTCACTTGGCGATGAACTCCAAGAGCTGCGACGGATCGTGATAGAACTAATGAAGAAAATCCCTTTGTCAGCTATCGCAGCAACCAACACAGGTGGCACTCCATGCCGCCCTCCGGCCTTGGGTCCTCCGATTCCCCGGCTGAGGACAACTGCCCAAGTAGGAAAGGTTCACTGAGGAAGTACCACGGGCGTGGATAATTCCAGATAGCTTAAAGAGAGCTTCCGAGCTATCCTGGCACCTGCGCTAACTTGGCACAGTGCCACTCCTTCATCGTCCGAAGATCTTGGCACCTCTATCCAGAAAGAGGATGTCAAGGTCCTCCACTGTTCTCTTTATTCCCAACACGCCCACGCAAGCTCATGCCTTGCCATTGGCAGTTAGGCCACCTGCCTAAGTCTTATGACTCCCCTTCATTGCCTACCGCAGCAGGAGGCATTTAAATACGGTATGCCCTTACCATCTGTTAGTACTATTATGAGTGCAAAAATGGCACAGTGCCATGAGCTTAAATGCTGGCACCTGATCCTTCCAGAGGGCTTGTGCCCTCTGGTTACCTTTGCAGCCCTCTTGGGCTAAGAAATTGTCCTAGCTGTCTTCCACAGGCTATGGAGCATAATTCTGGCATACGTAATAATTACCTGTATTCTACCCTCATTGGCCATTCTGATTATGTCATTTATTCTCTTGCAAGAGCGACAAATCGCGCCTCTCCTCCCTTGTGTTTCTCCTTTCAGATGTACATTAATCACGTCATGTATTTTACCTGTCTTTATTTGAGATTCTTTATGTACCTCATCTTATGTATCATTGTACAGCCTTTCTGCCAATATGGATATCTACCTTCATATGCCATGTAACGAATGTTGTACATATTTTTATGCTTGCCAGAAAACACAAATCTTGTATCAACGCAGCAGGGGACCTTGGGTCACCCGCTACCTTTCCATCCGCTTTTTGTCTTATAAACACCTGTCAAGAATAGTAAAAAATCAGTCTCTGTTTTGACATTTCTCTTGAACCTCACACTGGTGACTCCAGGTCAGGACTGGTAATGAGGTTTCGGGCCCAAATCCATTAACGACTAACTATGGCCTATTCCTACCATCAGAAAGCCTTTAGCCAAAGAACTACGGCGTAAAGTTTAGGTTCTCTGCTAGCACTCCTCCCAGGCGGAACCGTGCCATTAATGGATTAAATACAGCGCACTCCAAAAGGGCACATTTTGGCACTTCGCTTGACCTCTCGAACAAATCAGCACCAACAATGACTCACACGCACATTTTCCCGCGCGGCGCGTGGAGAAGCAAAAATGTCAGAAACAAAACCTCACGCGTAACCGTGAGCATCGCCTGTATGCCTTCACTAACAAGGCCAGACACACAAACTTCCCCGCTCTCGAAAAACACGCATCGCGGGTTCTGGCAATAAAATGCACTAAAGATAAATGGGAAAATCTAAATAAATGCTACAAAAATCAACAGAGTAAATGAAAACGCAATAAAAAGAAGCATTCAACAGAATCACCCCTGGCTGGGCACGCAACCAAAACAAGTCACATAAATTAAAATAAAGAACAAACTGCTGAATTCCTAATCCATGCCCATGTCCGAGAGAAAAGCACACATTAACAAAATGTTATCCCAGCCCTCAGAGATAAAATCAAAGCCTGGGAATAGCTAGGCGGGGTTGATAACCCTAAAGGCCTTGGTCATAGCGGATGTAAAATTCCCTCTGCTGGGCGGACTTCCTAGGCAAATACGTGGATAAGTAGCAAAAAATCGCCAGAGTAATAATTAACACAGGATGCCATTAACGCCAGCACTCCAAAGACCCAGGATAAAACCATCTGCTCCACCCCCAAAAATTAACATGAAAATCCTAAGGAGTTATGATCTATAAACCAGAACTGCGCCAGTCACCTGGGAAATTTCAAAAAAATTCATCTTCCAAAAACACCACGACGGGCCTGAAATGCCAAGTAAAAAAATAAATATATAAGCTACAAGGCGCCAAACTGGCAAATGAAGATAAATGAAAACATATAAATAAGTTTCTGTTAAAAGGCATCAAACATGACACATCCCCTCCACATGGTAAAGAAATCAGATGGTTCAGTAAGCCCTGCGAAATGGGTTATCAACCCTGAATTTTAAATACGCAGTTACTACCCCTTTATAACATGCAAGACCTGACATGTGAAATTAGGACCTAGATAGAAGTAAATAACAAGTCCCAAAAATACCAAAAACGTTAAAAAAAATACCATCATCGCCCTTCGGGAATAATTTACATAAAAATAATTCAGGGAGCCGAGAAAGATTATATTATACTTGGTGCTAATCTGAAGATCTAGAAGAAACAGACATCCTCCAACCCTTGGCTGCTCAGTAAAACTCTTCTGCACGATGGATTAATCCAAATTTTTTCTCATCAGATTAACTACAAGTTATCGAATTGCACAGTAATACACAGAAATAAATTAAAATCAACAAACACACTTTTAAAAACATATATACATATGTGTGTATAATATATATATATATAAATCATATATTTATATAAAAATAATATAAACAAAAATAAATGTATAAATATATGTATAATATATAGAATATGAATAATGTATATATATATAAATATATATATATATATATACAAAACAAAAATATGATTATATATAAATGTATACAAAGGCAAAATAAACACAAACAGCTATGTTAGTGTGTTTGTGTGTGTTCTAAATAAATTTTGTGGCCTTTGTTAGGTTTGCAGTAAGTAAAAACAAGTTTCAATAAAATTTATAGCATAAACTAAATAAACCCCCTCCTTCTCTCTCTCTCTCTCTCTCTCTCTCTTTACCTCTCTCATTCTCTCTCTCTGTCGCAAAAAAAGAATAAAAACTAAATGAAACCAATACTTTTTTGACATTGATTCCCAATCATCATGGCATCCATGCTTTTTAATTATCATTTCCTCACTTATTCTCTGAATTCCAGATGGGATAAAAATAAATCATTCATTTACCAATGATGTACGGATATTAACTGGACGAATTTTTTCTTGGAAGGCCAAAGTAACCCTGAAAAATGACAGACATTCGACATCAACCCTGAAATCATGGCTATGCTTCTGCAGTACCACGTTTGTTCAAAGTTTGTTCGAAAGGTCAAACATTGATGGGCAAAGTAAGGTCATGCATTGGTTACTCTGTGCAAAACTTTAATGCAAGATGCGAAATTATTTCTGTTGTTGTGAACCAGACCACATGAGTTACACTCCATAAATCCACATAATGCCGAACTACAGGGACTGATCTTAAATAATACACGAAATAAATATAAATCAATAAAAAATAAAAACAACTTAGGCAGAAATAAGATAGCCATTTTGCTAAAAATGACTAGCAAAAAAGTTAAAAGGCCTTGTATCTGGGGCCGGAGAAGCGCTGACAAGAATCTTTTAGTAAACAATCTTTTAGTACTACTGTACTTGCAGTGAGCTAATCATGGCACAGTCCCTCTAAATGCTGACAATGGGGAAAACGTGCCTGCGTAACATGGGACGAAAATATTGAGGTGCGGCCAATTCACAAACACGTTTTTTTTTTTTTTTTTTTTTTAATCAATGGCAAATTGTTTTTATACTCACTTCATGTGGCCAGTATCAAGTTGTCTTCGGAGGGGTTTGAGTATTGTGGGTATTCAGAGTTTGCTGTTTTGTTCTGGATAACAGGTATGTACCAAGATAAAAAAATGCTTATCATGTAAAATTTTAAAATTGCAACACATATGCATATCATTTGTAATAATAATAACGTATCTGCGGGTGTGTTAATAATAATAATAGTGTATAATAATATGTATATATGTATATATAATAATAATAAATATATAAATATATATATGAATATATATATATATATAATATATATATGTATATATACATATATATATATATATATATATATATATATATATATATATATATATATATGTGTGTGTGTGTATGCGGTGTGTGTGTGTGTGTGTGTGTATATGAGGCTGTGGTAGGTAAGGCTTAAAACTAGTGGAACTGAAGCTGCTGTGTAGAATACAGATTTTAATGAAAATCATTTATTGATGGGTCTTTTGTCAGAGAAATTTCTATTCCTCTCTATTCATTCATGTTAGATTACTTTTCATCATCGATTCTTGTTGTGAGAAAAAATACTAAATTTAATAACGTCGATAGAGAGTGGGACACAGGGCCTATTCCTGGCCAGGTAACATTAGAACACTAAGACCTAGTTTAGGTTTAGTTGGTCAAAGTTGTATTAATGAGTCAGGAATGTCAGGTTATACATCTAATGTAAAATGTGATATGATCACTATCTTTAAATTTTATTTTATTTCATATTTTAGGTACTGAATTCGTGAAACACGTTTTGTGGAGGGTGAATAAATCAAAATTTAAGTAAAAAAAATTAATTTTCAAAATCGTGTCAGGCGGGATTGGGCTAGATTAGGTTAATTATGATGGATTATTCAGGGAACCGAGTAAAGATTATATTACACTTGGTGCTTTCTGCAGATCTAGAAGAAACGGACATCTCTCCAACCCTTGGCCGCTTAGTACCGGATCCTCGTCTGCACGATGGATTACTCCAGATTCTTCTCATCAGTTGCTTCCGGTATCGACTCCCCCAGTATCTGGAACGAACTTGGTGGGTAATACACACACACACACACACACACAGAAACATATATATGTATATATATATATATATATATATATATATATATATGTATATATATGCACTTAAATGTACAATATGCATGTATGTTTATATATATACATTACACACAGATACATATATATATATATATATATATATATATATATATATATATATATATATATATATATATATATCTATATATGCGTGTGTGCGTGAGTTTGTGTGTGTTCTGGTTCCTTTTTTGTGGCCTTTGATAGGTTTGAAATAAGTACCAACAAGTGTCAATAAAATTTATAGCATCCATTCTGGCCCCGCCCCCTCTCTCTCTCTCTCTCTCTCTCTCTCTCTCTCTCTCTCTCTCTCTCTCTCGCTAACACGAGAAATTAAAGTGTAGTGCAGCAGATTGCTGTAAATCGTTCAGATAGTGAGCAAGCATGAAATTTGCTTTAAAACATTCCTAAGACTACGCTCTCTTGAAAGACTTGTACCTGAAAATCCAAGATGGCGGCTATTTTTCAAAATGACGCCATCTATGCTAATTCACTGGTTGGGAGCATCTATTGGATAGAATATATAGTTTTTTTTTAAACCTCGACTTTTAGGTTTAAAATGTTTCCATACCACACATTTTATTAAACCCTTACTAAATGAATTGTAACCAGATGACTCAAAATGTAGTTTGTAAAGTTTTTTACCTCCTGTAACTACTTGAACATAGAGACCAACTGTTTTTATTTAATGGTATATTCATGTGATCAGACAGTTTTAACTAATATGCTATTTTCAACTGAAATAGTAATGGTATGGTCACATACAACATTGTATCTAAGACTGTAACCATAAAAAGAAAAAAGAAGAAATGCGGACCTAAAGCAACCAATCTATGTATAGGTCTCTCAGCCTACACCTTTGAAAAATTCGAGGATAAGAAGGTAGGCATAGCATGACGTTGGATACTCAAGCTAGATTATCTACTGAAGAAGAGGGCAATATTTATCTACAGGGCAGCACTTCTTGCCTGAAGAAGTCAGTTCTGTTCTTCTTTATCAGCTCATAGAGACTGCATTGTTTACTTAAAGAGTCCCCAAACTTCTGAAGAATTACAGTCGACCTCTGTCAGGTGTGTCTGTAGAAGTTCTGCTGAGCTGGGGTGGGCAATGTCTTTGTTGTCAATGGAATACAGATCTGGCTCTCTTTCCTGAAAGGACTTCCCAAGTATTTGCAAAGCCAATGACAGCTTACTGACTCTCTCAGAATGTCTTCTGCATGAGGTGTTTTGTTCATGGTGTGTGTTGTCTGCTCATTAGACTCCTTACTTTGAACCTCTGTTTCGTATGCAGACACCAAGCGGATGATCTCTGGGCCAGCCACCATCCATCTTCTGAGTGCTGGCGGATCTTCAGTCAGCCCAATGAAAGCTCCGCCATCAGCCTTTTATAAAGGCGTTGGTCTGCTCACCAGAGCTTGGTCAAGGCCATTGCTGAAACTGGCGACTGTCTTGTGCACAGCAAAGTTGCCAGCCTTGAACTCCTTGTGCAACTCTGGGTGTGAACTCTCTGAGTGAAAGCATGTCCCGAGGGTGGATAGGCAAACCAGCAGGCATAGTTTGTATTGTTGTTGAAAGAAGTAGGGTATCAGCTCGTACCAGTATACAGCAGTAGAGGACAAAATTGGGCCTCCACGGAGGACCTGATCAGTAGGATATATCACTGTTCCATAGACAACACCATGTTGCCAGAGGTGGAACTGTGGACTCTGCTGTATTCCAGAAGGTCACACCACTCCCTCAAACTCTAATGCCTGCTCATTTTTGTTTGCTTTCTCAGCACAGTAGTCAGTGTATGCTGTCCTCAGGGAGTTGTACAAAGAGCTAGAGGCTGTAACCTGGTGCATCTGCAACATCCTGGTTACACTTGCAGCTGACAGGAAGGATTCTGCAGTTCCAGATGAAGCAACTCCTGCCTCCACAGAGCTCCCTGTCCAACCACTGCCATGAAAGTAGAGTACCAGAGATGTCATGCTGCCATCTCAATGTGCAGACCACCAAACATTACAGATGCTTGTCTTCGCCATACTGATCAAGGCCACTGCCACCTGCTTTGCTACGGCGCCGTTGGCTGATCCAGCTGTGATTATGGGTATCTGGCCGGGTTCAGAAAATCAGTGACATCCTGCTTTCTGCATCATCGTGTTTGATCGTAGCAACAGAATGACCTGATCACGCAGGAGGAAGCAATGAAGTTATGGTTACTTCAAATTCTGGGCTTCTCTTCATTGAAGCGTGATGAGCTGACCACGTCAGATTCACTGCATCATCTATTTCCTGGGTGACTACTTGACTTGTCAGCCACTGATACTCCAGTGCAAGCTGTGGTCCCAAGATATCTGTGGGTGGCTTTTGGTATTGCAGTGTTTGGTGGCACAGGGTTCTTTGTTTGAAAGGAAGCTGGTGAGATGTTTGTGAATGTGTCCAGCAATTCAGGCACCGACCTCACTTTCTCAGGTGCAAACTTTGGTTGCTGTCTTTCCTGTCAGTGTTCCTTGGTGGTGCTGAAATATGGAGATGCTAGTTCCATGGAAGGAGGTAGTGGCAGTAGTTGCAGATGGGTTGTGGTCGATGTTGTCCATCACTGCAGTGGTGGAACAACCCTTTTCACCCAGTACTGGGGACAGACCACACCCTCCCCTCCCACATATTTTCTTTGTGGCATCTCTAACTGTGCAGAGACCTCCAGTACTCTGTCATAAAGAGATACTGAGGCCATACTGATGTAGCATTTCAGCAGGTTTCTCTTCTGGTTTTAGCATGAACTGAGGTCCCATGTGACTGGTAGTGGTGTTTCTCTGTCTTTGGGTGTCTATGAGTTGTTGCTCCTCTTTGTATCAGGGTAGGTTGAACTGCATGAGCTGTGCAATGGCTGGTCTGACTTTGATGCTCCAAATCGTAAGTGTGACTTGATGTCAGCCCCATGCTCAACCATCCCTACAAACTGGAGCAGGAGAGGGAGGCTTACAGAATTTCGTACACAAGCCTCCAGAAAATGTGCCATCAAACTAGTGACTGATGATCAAGTAGACTTTCTGAGAATATTTGCTGCTTTGTAATGATAACTGCCTCTGAAGATCAGATGATTGAGCAAAGTGCTTTTCCCACATCCTTTTGAAATGCAAGTAATACATCTCTGCCAGATTTATGAGGCCTCAAGTTCTGATTTCTGCCAGAAGTTTGTCTTTGAGTCTCTTGGAGTTTACACTTGAGGTGACTCTACACCTAATTGTTCCAGACGTTGTTAGTAGAAATGGCAAATATCTGCCAGCCGAAATGTGACTGGATCATCTGAACAAAGGTTGTTTTCAACAATGTATGTCATCAGTTCTGACAGAACTAGTGGATACACATCTGATTCTGACTCAGTGCTACCTTGGTCTTTCTCAAGGCTCCTCAGGTAGGACCTTTTTCTGTTATAGGGCACAAAGACAGCATGGTGATACTTAAACTCCTGTGCAATGACATCCCCACCAAGTCAACAGCAGGAGCTTGCCATCACTAAGTATCTCTGCACATTCACACTGTAATTTTCAAATCAAGGCCCTTAGTACCGCCTGTCTGAGATCAGATGCAGGTGCCACTCTCACAGAAAATGCAACTTCATTGTCATGACTGGTTCGGCGCAGTTTTTGCGACTAGTCTCAATGTTGCTGGTCTGGTCATTGGATTATGGGCTTTCTTGCGATTCAGTTTAGTGTTAGGCAACAAGCGACGGTTCTGGTATTTTTGCTGCACATTTTCTAAAGTGGCCTCACATACTATCACCTTCATCAACCTTGCTGGATCAAGCCCTCAGTAGCATTTCATTAATTTCACTGAACATGAGATATTCCTTACCAGCATTGTGTACCCATCATGGTCTAGGACATGATGACAGGTGATGTCAAGTGCTCACCTCTTTTGTCCTTCTGACAAAGACAACACAAACTCAGTTTGTTTTTCTGCTACTCAATATTGGATTGGCATCACATTCTGCCATGATTTCACTTTTGATTAAAGGCCGAGGGTTATCAACACCACAGCAAACAAAGCACACATTCCTGTATGGGATTCAACTGAGTTCGGTCTCCCTACACCTGGCCGATCCCATTCCATCAGTGCCATTTTAAGTCCCGTGTGATCTGTACACCATCCGGGTAAGTACATGAACCATCATGTACAGCCCCATACTTGGCTCGCTCTCCGCGCTGGCACATCCTGTCTATTCAGGTGCGGCTATCTAACTATAGCTGGTCTGGGGCTGTTAGAAGCATTTGGGACACTAAACTAAACTATACTACAACTACTAGTCTAAGACTACAGGTTAGTAAAAAGCTGGATTAGCTGGCACCAACCCCATGCTGAGTTACACAGCAGTGATAATCACCAGTGTGCCTGGTTGTGTGCAGACATACACTCTTTTACATTTATTAATTTCCTTCAAAATTGATGAGTTATTCGAAAGATGGCCTCATTAGGATCTAAAACCAGAAACCAAGATCCATGCTTAAAACGATAGTTGTTGAACCCAGGCATTATTTCTCATTATAATTATTGTTTCTACCTTTCTTGGCAGCCATATAGCCCCCATATTTAAATGAAACTGTGCTGGAAAGCTACAGAAACATAATATTCACAAGAAATAGTATTGAAGAGCTTTACCATATTGCTACAAGCAAATACATGCCATTCTAGTGAAAAATTAGCCAAAATCTGTCGATACTGGCCGCCATCTTGGAATTTGGCGCCATATTAAATTTTGCGTGGCCAGCGCCCTTTTCTGATAGAGAACTTTGGAAGCACTTGTGCAGAATTTCAATACTTGTTTCCCATATCTGACAATTCTTATGAAATATGCAATTATCTGCTGCACTAGTGGAGGAAGGAGTGAAAACAAAAGAAACCCAATACCTTTTTGACTCTGATTCCTAATCATCCTGGCATCCATGCTCTTTAATTATCATTTCCTATCTTATTCTCTGAATTCCAGGTGGGATAAAAGTAAAGGAAGCGCCATTTGAAATGATGTACGGAAATCCTAACCGGACGACTTTTCCCTTCTTGAAGGCCAAAGTAACCCTGAAAAATGACCAGACATTCGACATCAACCCTGAAATCATGGCTACGCTTCTGCAGTACCATGATGTCATTGGGTAAAGGAAAAGCTTATTCAGTTGTAATGTTAGTCAAAGTATTTTCGATGAATGGTACTTGAAAATGGTACGACAACCCCCTAATGTTTGTTTGGGTCATAATGACGCATGTAGAATAGTAAGCCTAGTGTCAGCAAATATCTTTCAACTCGATACTTGGTGAGAATTCCCTGTACATTATTGAAAGGACATGGAACGTTGTTGTTTCCATTATCCAAAATCTAAATGCTTAAACTTTCATTAAATAATGAAAATTAACCTCTAGTGCATTAGTTTATAGTGCTTTTAAGGATTCCCTGACCGCTGTAGCTAGTGTCAATTAAGAAAGGTATATGTGATAGAACTCCTTTCATATCGAACTAAAAAAAAATTCAGGATAATTACTCATTGTTTCAGTAGAAGTGATGTTATGCCAAATTTAACTGTCCTAGATTGTTGTAAATTCTTTGCACTATTAAGGTGTTGCAACAGAGAAGCTTGTACTCAAAATTGCCAGAGCAGTGGAAGTGGCATTAAGTGGAAAATCACTCATTTAGATTAAATTCATCTGTTACTCAAACAGAGCTGTTGAGCGTCCTTCAGGGAAGCTGCAACCCCTTTCGTTCCTTTTACTGTACCTCCTTTCATATTTCTTTCTTGGGGGCCAGCCCCCTCCTAGTATTGATTCATAGTAAGTTGCGAGGTTTCTTCTTGTTACACCATGAATGACATTTAACTGTCATTTTCTGTTTCAAGACACTCAGTGACCTCATAGGTCCAAATGCAAAGACATTTAGCCTACATTCTTCATCTTAGTTCTATACAAAGAAATGTGAGTGAATTTTCAATTTGCTAGCACAACATTGTGTCAGAATGTCTGTACCCTAGTAAGTTTCAGTGGTGATATTATGTCTCAATCCAAGAATTTCCCTTCTTGTTGGTATGACAGAGGAAACCCACACAGGATATACTGGACTACGCAGATATATTCACCAGCTAGGCGCAAACGTTATTCACTGCACCAAATGTTTGTCAGAAGCTGTTGTCGTTTCTCATATTTTCTATCTCTTAAAAATTGAAGAAAAAAATTTTAACTCTTGAATTCTCTACTATTTTCCCAGTGAATATTGATTATATATAGTCTTGTATGCAGCAGTTGTTACCCAAACGATCGTACATATTCTGGAGTTTCAAGATAGTTGAATTTCAAGTTATTTTACTTGCGTGAATGTTACGCTGTAGCAGAGTTGTGACCAATAAAAAAATAAAAATAAAAGTTTAGCATTTTCAATACAAAAATTTTTCTACAGTGGTTGAACAGTCACTGCATTTTGTTTTGTAGTTAGCAAAAAGAATTATGAAAATCAGTTGTTATTAACCTATCATTACTCTATCATCATTTTAAATAAAAAATACTATACATTTTTTCCAGTGATAACAAAAGTACTACAGAAATCATCGCCACAAATCTTAACATTGTTTATATAATTTTTATCTGTGTATTTTTCTCACTTTCTCCGCATTGTACACTTACATTTTAGAAATCAGTATATTGTAATAACGTTGAAGTAATGTTTTCTGTATCTTTTTTCCCATCTATTTTTCTTCAAATTTTTCCACCTCTCGAAACTTAAAGGTATCAGCCCCTAATACAATACATTCGGGTCTTGACGGAGCGACTTCACGATCCTCCCCTGTGGGGCGATCGTAAGGTGGTCGTAACGACAGGGTCCCTGAACGCCCTTAGTACAGTCTTCGAGATGCTACTCGACGCCGGAGACACGGTCTTCGTTCCCATGGAGTGCTATCAAGGAGTCAGCTTTGCGGTGAGCTAATCCTCAAGTTATAGTAATTGCTTTGGTGTGGTCAAAATTTTTTTTCTTTTTCGTAGCTGTCTGTTTACGTTTATTCATTACGTTTATTCTGGGCCCAATAAACCATTTGTAAATGAACCTTAACAAGGCAAGAACATCATCAGTATAATGTCGTAAGTAGGAGGTTTTGTTTTCAAATTGTTTTCATTGCTCTTCGTTTTTATTCAGTCCTTCCTTTTGTCTTAGTATGTTCTTGCCAACAGGATATTTTATTATCAGAATTCTGACATTTAAGATTTTAAATTTTATTGACAGTATAACTCAGGAAAGCTATTTCACTTATGATGACGTCTCGTTAGGTCTGTGCCATCCTAAGTCCTAAAGATTTTATTCGGTTATACGTTTTCTGAGGCTACTACTGGATTAACAAAGACTGGTTTGAAACCTGAACTCGGATCACCTTTGCTGCTAACAAAGTTATCATTCAGCCGAATTTCTCCAGCATACAGAATGAGGAGAATTGTGAAACAGGTCAAAACCATGAGACAAACCCGTTGATTAACTGCAATCAAATCAAGCACAGATTGTCTCATGAAGGTAAGTGTGCCCTAGCTCCTGTGCCTTCTACTCACAAACACTTATTTTAGCTACCTTCAGATTACAGTCCCTTTATGTGAAGATATTGAGTACCAGTTCATTCGAAGAAGGTTGAGAATAAATTAAAAAATATATCAATATATCAATAAATACCTCTTGCATAATTTTTCTCCAAGTATTTATGCATTTCACTATTACGAATTAACTGATAAGATATTTGTCAATGTGTTAGAGTGTATCTTTTTCTCATGTGAGAATCTGTAACGACTAAACTTACCATTATGTTTTAGGTGGCTTTTAAATATAATACTAAGGTGTTTGATTTATCCAACAATTCTCTCTCTCTCTCTCTCTCTCTCTCTCTCTCTCTCTCTCTCTCTCTCTCTCTCTCACACAAAGAGTAAACAGAATTGTTTACTCTGGTTTTCCCTTTTTGACAAGTCTTTTTAATAGCATAACTCGTTTGCTTTCATCAATCTTCTGTCTGTATTCCACTCCATATTAATGATTTTTCTTTTCTGTAAATTATTCATCAGTTTCTGTATGTGAATCCTGGAGGAAGTAACCCAGATGGAACTGTCCTGAGTGAATCCAGGAGACGAAGAATCTACGATCTTGCTTGCCAGTATGATATCCTTATTGTTGAAGACGACCCCTATTACTTTTGGCAGTTTTGTGATGTGAGTACTTTATTATTATTATTATTGTTGTGTGTGTGTGTGTGTATTATTATTATTTATTATTATTGGTATTAGTGGAGTCTTCTATGGGTAGGCTATAAGATTTATTAGTTCTCCGTTGGGCGAGTCGGTAGGATTGTCGCCTGGCACTCGCTCAGGCCAGTTCAGTCTCGGCCGGCAATGGAAGAATTAGAGAAATTTATTTCTGGCGATAGAAATTCATATCTCGAAATAATGTGGTTCGGATTCCACAAAAGCTGGGGTCCGTTAACTGGGTAACTAACTGGTTCTTAGCCACGTAAAATAAGTCTAATCCTTCCAGGCCAGCCCTGGAGCTGTTATTCAGCTTGGTAGTCTGGTAAACTAAATGTGTATACTTATAAGATTTGTTGGTACGCAGTGAAATAACATAATGTACGATGTTGAAGAAGTTGGACAGCTAAGTAGGAAGAGAACACAAGGAACAAAAGGAAAAGTAAAAGACAGAAAGCAAAGGACTTGGAGTTGAAATGTACGGTGAAAAAAATGGTAATAACCTGCGGCTATAATATGCCAAGCAGGCGCACCTTAGGCTGCAACGACCCTGCGTTGTCTGACGTGAGTAAATACTTAATCTTATCAAATCAGAAGTTGCTCCTTTGATTTATTTATAAGAATCCATTTGGAAGAAACTTCCCTCTGCCCATAGATTTTACTCACCCACACTGGCACAAAGCCCAGATAAAATAGAAAGATTTAACACCCTTGCTTCGTAAAATGATAAGCGTAACTGAACTTGCAACAAACCTGAGCAAAAATCAGTAAAGTAAGAATAAGTGAGAATAAAAAAATAACACTTTAAATCAGGAGGGTTTCTTTCATATTTTTCATTAATGACCTACTGTATATCTGTAGGGAATTCTTTTTTTCATATATTTCTTATACCCTAAAGGGAAGTTAGTCATTTAGCTTCTGTCATCCTCTGGCACATCAAACACCTTTTAATGCTAGTTTCAGAGACACTTCATTTTACTCAGGGGAACTGCTCTTTCACTTCCTTTATCAGATCTTCTTGAGGGAGTAGCGAGACCAGTAAGATGTAGATATGATATGTGTTGTAAAGTACTCTTGCTTGTTGAAATCTCAACATAAAAATTGAATTATTTTTCACTCCCAGCAGCAATTTCCAGTTGAATAGAAAGATTGTACTTTTGAAAATATATAACATTATATATTATTTACTCCTTTGCCATTGTTAATACTTAACTTACATCTTGTATAGATAAAGTATTATGGTTCCAGGGTGGATCAGCATTTATATATATGTTTGAATTTAATGAATGCTATTGGGTGAGACTTCTCATCAAGGATTTTCATCTTGTTACACATACTAACAAAACGTATTACCGGCCTCTTTGACCCTTAGTCGATATATCGTTTCTTTTCGCAGGAGGTTCCCCCCAGTTTTCTTCAGCTGGATACTGAAGGTAGAGTCCTACGCTTGGAGTCCTTCTCGAAGATCCTTGGCGGAGGCTTGAGGTTGGGTTTCGCCATAATACCAAACCGCTTTGCCCCAGTTCTAGGTCAAATGATTTTCAGGTCTATCATGCATACTTCTATGCCCCCACAGGTAAGCAGCTTGAAGTGTATACGTAATTTACTAGTCTCTCTCTCTCTTTGAAATAAACATTCAGTTTTGTTAAAACTTGCATTTATAGATAATTGTCTTTCAGACATTTCACATGAATGTATACATGTTCCGAATAATAATAATAATAATAATAATAATAATAATAATAATAATAATAATAATAATAATTATAATGCTAAGTATACAAGTATGTAACAGTACGTTTGCCGTGAAGTACGCATTTCTGTTCTGTGCTTGACAATATTTTAAAAGAAACTTGTTTGACCAAACAAAATAATTGTTTATGTGGATAGCTAAGGCCAAGGAAATTAACCGACAACCCTGCTTTATACGGGATATTGATGGTTTATTTTTTTCCATATGGCATTTTTGATAGCGGAGGTTCTTTTCTTTTACTTTCATCTTTTTCCTTCTATTTTTGTGGACGGCTGGCAAAAAGACATCCATTCCACTAACAAGCCATAATTTTTTCAAGAATTACCCGGAAACTGAGTGTTCCTGATCACAAATGACAAGAATTAAATACAATAGTAGCCTATGCATAGCATTATTTAGGATGTCATTCGTGGGTGCTCAAGCCCATAAAAATTTCGGATATGACTGCTTATTTGAAATGTTAAAACAATTTTCTATTTTACTTATTTTTGTGTCATTATTTTTTTTTAACTTTCAATGCTTTCCTGTCATTTTTTTTTTTAGGAATCTTTCAAATTAAATATTTACTACTATTAATAACTCAAGCATTCGAACTCTCACCCACTTTTCAAGTAATTCTGGTAATGAGAAACCTAACAAGGGCCTCTTTTTTTTTTTTTTTTTTTTTTTGGTTGAGGCGCAGAAAAATAAGAAAATTAAATAGAAAATGTGACAAGAAACGTAATAAAAACTTACAAGAAATGGATGTAAAATCTAAACGTAACTCATTTTTAATTATAATTCTTCTGGGCTGAAAGAAAAGAAGGGAAGTGCATTAGGAACATATAGAATTAAAGGTTCAAAAATAAAGTTGATTGAAATACTCGTAAAAGATTCGAAATTTTTGTGGAACACCCACTGGATGTTACTGAGGAGAACAAAGAACTTAGTAAAGGTAAATAATAAAAGACGGACGATAAAGATCAGGAATGCGGATATAAGCAAAGATTATCTAAGTCTTTTTTCAAGGAACTACCCAATCAGTTGGCCAACTACCCCTGAAATGATTAACGGACCAGGAACCCTTATTCTAGTTAACCTGATACCGCATGTAGCTTCATACAGCGCACACTGTTGCTATTTCAGCTATGAGTAGCGGTTGTACAGATATTCAATTCATCGTTGATACAGTAATAATCTATGTACACTAAAATTTATGTAATTTATGAAGCACCCCTTGGAAACCCTTGGAACCCTCATATGGATCACGAACCCCCTAGTTATAGACCCCTCTATAAACAGTTCTCTTTATCTGAAGGGAAAGAAAAATCCTGGAAAAGCGAGGGTTTTATAATAGAAGACAATTGGTTGAATTTAATGAATGACATATACTAATACTAAAGCGAAAAATCATAAACCTTAAGCGGACATTGTACTATTTGAGCACTTGGAGCTTTGAGTGTGTTAGAAATGAATCAAGAAGACTAAAAATACTGAATATCAAACTTTGGAAAGAAAAAAATTGAGGGGTTACGTTGTTTTAGTGAACAAGCTAAGGTGAACTTGTACCAACGTAAGGTCCTGCTCCGCAGTTATGTTGGAATAGCGATTAGGGTCATATGGCAGAGAGTCTTGATAATAAATTGTATCACTAACAAATGAAGAAGCTTGCTAAGATGTTTATCAGGACCCAATTCAGAAGTGGGGCAATAAGAATGTTTATTTTTCTTCATTCTCAAGATTTGGAACTCGCTTCCGGGTTTTGTTTTCGAGGGTTTTATAAATGTCAGATCCTGAAATGCAGGTTTATCACTATCTGTGGAGTTTAGCCCAATTCCTTTCCTCCCAACCCCGCCCCACCCCCTCATTTTCTAGCGTATTCACGCAGTTATTCAAATAATTTATAAATATAAGATAAATCACAGGAGAATATCAAGAAAACTCAATGCAGGAAGTACGGAGGTCACTATGATCAAGGACCTACATCTGTTGTGTGTATGTGTGAACCTGTGTAGTTATTAATCATACTAAGATTTAGGTCATATCATAAATAATTTTACTACTGTTTGTGACTCATTCTTAGGTGATGGTCTGCCGTTTGTTCGACACTTGGGGAGTTGATGGTTTTTTGAAAGAAACTGAAAGGGCACGTGAGTTCTACAGAAAGCAAAGAGACACAGCACTCCAAGCTGCTGAGAAGCATTTGAAAGGTTTGGATCTTTCTCTCTCTCTCTCGCTCTCTCTCTGCTCTCTCTCTCTCTCTCTCTCTCTCTCTCTCTCTCTCTCTCTCTCTCTCTCTCTCTCTCTCTCTCTATATATATATATATATATATATATATATATATATATATATATATATATATATATATATATATATATATATATATATATATAAGTTCAATTCAGTAACAAATTTTCTCTCCCTCCCAGTTAAAGGCGTAATATCACACCCTACCAAAGGATATTCTTGGATATCTTTACTACACCTGTTATTAGAACCCAACCTAAATTTCCACCCATTTGATTCTTTCCTGTAACCTATCTTAGTTTGCCCATATAAACGCGGTATCACAAGAGTACTTTTTTGACAAATTTAATAACTTGTAGCTATATATTGCCGGTAGAAGCCAAAACTTATCTGTTATATTGATGGAAATTGTGAACAGAATTTGTTCGGCAAAGCTGTGTCATTTAACTCAATAAATAACATTATTTTTCATTGAAAAAATCCGTACAAAGTTTGCCAGTTGCAGAAACTAAGCATAGAACGCCAATTTTGTTGAGGAGAGAAATAAGCAATGTTGGTGTGCTAAAATTCGGTCAAATCCTAAGGGTTTTCGAAGTCGAAAAAAATGAGTCATATGTTCTTGCCAAAACTCTTTGAAAAATTAATTGATTTTGTTTTTTTTTTAATAACCCATTTAATTAATATAAACACACTCAAACACCCCTTGTTCCATTTTCTGTAGTTAATTTGTTCTCTTATCTACAGGTTGGTGTGAATGGACAACGCCATTGGGTGGCTTTTCTCTGTGGCTTAAGGTAAGTAGTCATATCACTTAGCAAAAAGGGCAGGTATTCTGAAAAATTAGAAATCAATACGGCTCCCCATCTTAGTCCAAAGAACTCAACTCCCAGTTGTCTTTTCTTCAGACTACATCGATTTATCATTCTAGTTATATTGTCTTTGGCTTCTGGCCATTATTGTTACTAGAATCAACGTATGATTTACAGTAAACCTGAATTAGGAAGGAGTTTCGATGATCGAGTCGAAATCAAAATTTCAGTGTGTCCCCTTTCTTTAAACATGAAACGAAACCACACAGTAATCACTCCAGAATTCATCGAAACATCTTCGGCCTAAACGGTGTTGTGACATGTGAATTTGTCCTCTAAGTTCAGCTCCATGACCCCGAACAGATGCTGCTGGTACACCATCTCACAGGGCATTCGAATTTCTCTGAAAAAAAGTTTGCAATTTCAACGGTTTAAATACCTGAAAAAAAAGCAGCTCTCTAAACCATTCAAGTATAAGTTACGCTAAAGGATAAAGATTATTTGGTTAGTTAAGAAAAGCCGGATTTATACCAGAACTGGTCCTTGCCCAAAAGCTGTCCTTGAATGTGGTAAGGTGTGAAAGGGAACCAGAAGCCTGGTGTAACAGAACCCAACGTGAAATATGACTCGTTATCTGAAATGCCCTTAACTCCATGGCCCATTGTTAAATATTCATTTCATAGACCCACCTCATCTCACCCTATAATAATGTCGTTAGTTTTCAAGCCAATCTGATACTGGAAAACGTTTTGATTCAGCAAACTGGAAAACGTTTTGATTCAGCAAAAAGCAGAGTATTAACTTACATATTGAATCTATACCTACATACAATCCCAAAATGTTTATTTTTTCGTGAGACCGTAATGCCAAGTAGGAAACGACACCACACTCACATCGCAAACTTTGCAAATCAGGTCCCGAAACTCAAAGATACGAGGAACTTGCTGCTAGAATGTGGCAGGGAGAGAGGCGTGGTGTTGGTGCCTGGGTGCGGCTTCCTTGTGGATCAGAGCAAGCCGTCGCAATTTATGAGGGCTTGCTACTCGAATGCAAATGAAAAGGAATTAGATAAGGTACTTAAATTTACTTCTTTGAATTTTCACCTGTCGCTCAGGCCTTGACATAGCCACAAAGAGTGAAGCTATAACTTTGCAGAAAGTTATTTTTTCCGGGCTAAAACTTACCCATACCACGCAATTATCATTATAGAATTAAATTAAACTATATAATATGGCATTTTTGGCTGTCTAGGAGTTCCGGAAAAGTCTTCAATATATTAATTTCTATTAAATTGTTACAGATAAATATTTCATTTCTTAAGTTTCTCACACATACTTGAAATACTGATGCATCTGAGTTATCTGTAAGCAGATTAAATTTGCCTACTTTTTTCCAAGCTTCAAAATATTTCAAGTCCATTCAGTGTGCCTGATATTAGATTATACAATACACCATTTCCTTCTTAAGTCACATTTAGAAAATTCATCAAAACAGGACATCTTACTGCTAAATTGACTGCCATATTTCAGCCTTTAGAATATCTACAGAAACTAAAGTAGAATACGGAACGCACGGCTTGACATCTCAAAGATTATTTTGATGATACTGTGACGTCTTAAGATGAAATTTGCTTCCACTTTCTAGGCATTCAAGATCCTAGCTGAGGCAATCCGAGATGAGATCAAGAAAGAAGAATCGACATGACATATTGAGGTCCAGGAATGCGTTGGAATCTTATATCCATTGAGAGCTGGACACAGGAATTCGTCCTCACAACAGTAACATAAGAAATCAAGTTCCATTTAACTGACTCACTTCGTTGACTTAAGGGCATTATTGTAACGCTCACCAGTCCCCTTCATTGTATTAGTTCTGCTATTTCAACCCAGTTATCATGTGGATGTTCAATATCCAGTTCATGTGGTTCAGATTAGCAAATAATATACTTCAAATAACTTATATTGTACAGTTACCTTATCCAACCAGAAATAGAATTATATTTTTGAAAAACAAAATCAAGATACTTTGAAAGCACTATTTAAAAGAGGGAGATTTATCTCTAGATTTGAACATCCTGGTCCACAGGTTAACCAAAGCAAGTTTTGTACCGAAGTGAAAAGGTATTTGCCAAGGTAAAGGATTCTCAAGTGCCCAAGGCATTTGTTTTAGACCTACTTCAATGTTGGTTCAGAAGGAAAACGAAGTTCGTGACTGTAAAGAATATTTTCATAGCAGTAGAGGTGTAAGATGGTAAGAAACAAAATCCATAGGAGTCACCAATGAAAATGGGGAAGGGAAGATGCAATATGGAAGAAAAGAAATCCTTGATTCCTTCTGAAAATAGCGAAGCAATAATATGTGATGGGAAAGAGTGAAATCCTTGAAGTACACCACAAAGATATAATGAAGAAAAGCAAATGTGGTTGTAAAAAATCAAATTCTTGAAGGACAGCCCCAAAAGCAAGGAAGGGTTATGACTCAGTTGCAACAGAAATGTGACAGTCAGTGATTAACAGTGGTTACAAGGAAAAGAATAATTTCAAGTCCAAATTCTGGACGTCGTTAACCAGGAGTTCTTTTGCCTCCTAAAGCCGCAATGGATGATCCATAAAGTTCTTTTGTTTCAATAAAACACCGAAGTGGCGATTCACTATAAATAAAAAGTAAAGTTGATTGGACATGTTTATTCTGAATTATTACAAAATAAATAAAATACAAAATCAAATTACATAAAAAATGGATAAATTGTGATATCCTGGCTGTATAAAACTTTGGTGCGGTTTGGATTTTAATACATATAAATATATAAGTTATACAATAAGTTATTAAATAATCTGCCTCCTAAAATCAGGTGGTTCTCTGTATAACACAGTAACTTCTGTGCAAAGAGACAAGACAAAACTACAAAATTAAAAGAAGTCTAACTAAATGACTACTGATGAAATTACCAACGTATGTTCAGGGTTCTAAGACGTTATTGCTATTCTGTTTTTATCTAAAGAGTCGACGGATTTATTCATTCTATATTTCTAATACATTTGCCGTAAACGCAACTTGTTTAACTTTCTGTACATTAGGAAGAATGAATACCTTCCCATTTATCTGAAAAAATGGTCATTCCTTTTTCCAGACTAAACTTGCATCCAGTCTACCTTTCCTAAGCTTTTTTTTTTTATTTGGTTCCATACACTTCACATCTACAAAATAGGTCCTCATCTCCAGATTACACTGCACTGTAAGTCGACGAAGTCAGTCACTTAAAACTCACAGGACTGTTCTCACAGAGCAGTGATGGACATTTGTTTTTTTCATGGCAGTTAGTTTCACTTGCCAATATCAAACTAGTAGTCCATGCTACGGGAACAGTTTGGTTTCCTCAGAACATGCAGTTCAAGCCTCCGTACTCTCACAGAGTCTGGTCCTTTGACAGTCCCATAATCTGAGATTTGCGCAGCCAAAAAAGCTTCCACGGCCACTCCGTTGATTCTGTTATATAAAACTGGTACTAGCGAACTTTTTATGCCAATCATCGCCAGGGCTCAATGTCATTGACGTCCTCCTCACAGAGAAAATGCATGTCGAATTCACAGTGGAAATCTGCCCACTGATAGCCCAGTAGACCTCCGACCATATACATGCAGTGCTGATCGCCTCCGCTGGGCTGAGATGGACCCCAGTTGCTGTAGTCTATCAGTTGGCCTGCAATGGAATTTAGCACGAATAAAATAATTATGGTCTGGATAAAAAGGCATCAAATTCAGCATAACTTATAATTAACTATTAGGAACTCGTGTATTGTTCCAGTATGTGTGAAATACTAGTATGCTGCTTAGCACTAAGCTTGTGACTTAACACGTTTCTCAAACTGTTAAGTGGACGAATATTTAGAATTTTTCCATAAATACTTGTTCTGATGACCATAAAGAACATTTCTGGTTCTGTTATTATTGACATGAATACGGAGAAAGGTCATTAACCTGCTAGAAAAGCTTCAACAGGGTAGGATTCCCAAGAGAAAGTGAGTGGCTGAAGTACGCAAAAACTGGTCACACAAAAACACTTACCACCAGCTTGGTATTCGTTATCGGAAGGTGAAAAGGTTAGTAGTTAGGAAGAAAGGAAACGGAAACAATAAATTAGAGTTTGAGATCGAAGGAAGCGAGGCAGTGTTGGCGCCAGTGAGGCAGGGATGGCGGGAAGGGGGACTGCGGTCTCAGTGACGGTTGCCGACTTTATTGCCATCAGCTCATATTTGTTTCACCTACTATAAATGAATACCTTTAGCTTCCCTTGCATCATTCATATATGGTTTTATTCTGGGCAAAAAGATTTAACTTTCATAGAGATGGAACATCCAACATCACTTTATATGATAAAGTTGAAACATTCAGTGAAAAGTGTACTAGTGTTAAGAAATGCTTTTTATCTCCTTTAACTATCAGAGATACTTGTATGAATACCTGTATTCGCTTTCACGATATATATATATATATATATATATATATATATATATATATATATATATATATATATATATATATATATATATATATATATATATTATATATATATATATATATATATATATATATATATATATATGTATATATATATATATATTAATGTGTGTGTGTGTATCAAGCAGAAAATAAAATTATTCACATAAGCGCCTAGGACAGTTAAATGAGAAAGCATTCCCTGTCTACTAATACACCTTCCACTGATTTTTTCGCTATTATATAGTGATCAAGCTTTATCAGAAGTGATGTTGGCTGTTTTATTTCTGTGATAGATGTATAGAGTCATCTTCATTTACAGCTTAATGGAGTTTACCTATCCATTTCATCTTTCTCTTTGAATGTCATAAAGCTCCATCGATAAAGCAATCCCGTACTTCTGTTTCAGACCTCTTTTAAGTTTTAGTAGAACAAGAGCTCTCTCTCTCTCTCTCTCTCCTCTCTCTCTCTCTCTCTCTCTCTCTCTCTCTCTGTAACGTCAGCCGATTTCACTGATGAACCAGTCAGCGGCATTCCAAAAAAATTCGTGTTACAGAGAAACAGTTCTCTCTCTCTCTCTCTCTCTCTCTCTCTCTCTCTCTCTCTCTCTCCAGTTCCTCATTTGACGGATGGGTACCGTTCTCAGCTAGCACTCTGCTGGCCCCGCAATCGATTCTCCGACCGGCCAATGAAGAATTAGAGGAATTTATTTCTGGTGATAGAAATCCATTTCTCGCTATAATGTGGTTCGGATTCCACAGTAACCTGTAGGTCCCATTGCTAGATAACCAACTGGTTCTTAGCCACGTAAAATAAATCTAATCCTTCTGGCCAGTCCTAGGGGAGCTGTTAATCAGCTCAGTGTTCTGGTTAAACTAAGGTATACTTAACTTTTTATCTCTCTCTCTGTATCATAAGTCTGTTCCATTGATCAATCAGCTGGTAACCTTTCCAAACAACACCCAGTAACAAAAGAGAGAACAAACAAAACAAACTTGCCTGATTAGGGTCACTGTTACAACATCTGCTGGAGAACTCCCGCAGTACTGAGGGTTTCCCACGCTGTGATTGATAAAGATAATAAATCACCATTATAAATAACCGCCGTGAATCACCTCGATGGGTTCGTAATGCCGTGTTATTAAAGGGAACAATTTATGACCACCGATTTTTACCTTGACTTTCAATACTTCTTTCCGTCTTCAGCCGAGCTATGGAATTTACTTCCTGGTTCCGTTTTCCCTTACTTTCGAGGAAGATCCCTTTATTTCCTATAGGACTGGGATATATAAAACGAATGGTTGCTAATCCCATTAGTTTTCCTTAAAAAATATGTATTAATATTTTTTACAAAACTCAGCATTAGTAATCATTAAGGTCAGCCTTGCGTTTCGTGACGGTCTAGACTCTAGAGGTAATGAGCGGTTTGCGACCGGTTGTAAATAATCGTAGAACACACTAAAAATGCTCTGTAGGATTTTGTCACTCCAATGATGAAGGTGATTATGATGAATTACATCGGCTCGCTCGGACGTTGTAGATAAGAGGGCTGCTATTATGTTTTGTGGTTCGCGTTTGGCTTAAACTGCTTTCGGTAGACAATACTGTGTCAATTGCTTTTACTCCAGTGATAGATGATGTAGTTACAGTACCGATCTGGAGTAAAGGTGCTCTTATCTTCATTCGTTACCCGTATCTTTTTTTTACGTAAATAAGTTGTAACTTTTATTTTCTGACTTCTTAAGATAGTGTACGTAAAGACCGCTCTCAATCTAAAATAGAAAGTAACCCTTAAAGGCGCGCAGAGCCAGTTGAGAAAGTCCGTGAATTTCAAGTCCAGTGAAGCCTAAAATTGAATGACGACCTACCTGCCGTAATAAGACAAAAACAACGACAAATTACCTGTCGGGAACCATGCCCAGCGGCCGTGGTGCCCGTTATCAGATCCACCGATCCATACCCCGGTGTTGTGGTTACCTGAAATGTTGGGAACAGAAGATGCTAAAATGATTGAAAGGCCATAAAGGATGATATGACAGTTTTCAGCGAGATAACTGATTGTGGCAAAATGACAAATGATTAATGTGTGTTATCTTCAAGTCTTTGGGGTAAGCCGCTTCAGTCATATAAAAAGCATATTTTTTTGCATTATTTAGTATCTTGCTGCCGATATTTCCACGAATAACCTTTTATTTAACCCAAAATTGATATGGTGTCACTTTAAAATTTTGAGCGACTTCAATTTTACACCATCAGCGAAAAAATTTACTGATAAAAATTTTGTTAAAAATTGTAGGAAAACATGATTGCGTGACAGCATCATAACTCTCATTTGTTTGCAAAGATGTTCTTGGACACTACAACGAATACTGGAGGTGCCTCTGAGGGACATAAAAATCATGAATAATTAACATTCAAATTGTCGTTTCTGTGGCTAAGGAGCAATACTGGCAAAAAGCAAGAAAAATATATGAACAAATGTCTTTTAGATAATGACACCGTTAAAAAAATTAAAATTATTATGTACTTTAAAAAATATGCGCATGAAAAACTTCTTTCTTGAGAAATAGCCTTCTATTTCCCTATTACAGTCTCTCTCTCTCTCTCTCTCTCTCTCTCTCTCTCTCTCTCTCTCTCTATTTACCGTTAACAGAGAGCCACTTCTTGATGAAGTAATTCTCTTGGACCGACTCGATGCTGGCTAGGACACGCCCTCCTGGAAGGAGGGCGCAAATCCCGCCGCTCTGTACCAATTCAGGGGAAAGTACCCGTAGAAGTAACACTTGTTGCCGATCTCGTGGAAAGCCATAGGGCACCGCCTCCCGTCCGTCTTCCACGGGAGTGTACCTGTCAGGGGACATCAGATCCTCAAAATATTATGGAATTTAAAAATATAAATTTTCTGCTACATGATATTCAAATTGTAATATTTTTTCGTAATATCAATGATAATTATCATTATCATTTTAATGAAGATATATTAACTCTGTTGAAAAAAAAGCGGATTAAATACCCATCTATGTAAAAAAAAAAAAACGAAATATTATGGGACAAACGCAAAAATGACAAATTGGCAGCAAAAAAGAAAATTATGAAATACTTCTAGGACTTTGCTAAGTCTAAACTCTATGTGAGATATCCGAAGGGACCTCGTATACATGTTACGACACACACACACACACACACACATGTGATGTGATTAGTAGTATCCTCGCCCACCTTGCTAAGAGACCCAGATTGCACCTGGGTCGTCTCCGTTAAGGAGGAGAGTCAGAGCTCCACATAAGGCCTCTTACCCCCTCCAACACCTTACCACACTTGCGGACAGCCTTAGAGCAAGGGCCTTTGCAGGTATAAAATCGGCTCGATCCAAAGTCTAAACCAACCGACATTGGACCCCTGAGCGAGAACGGCCTGGAGAGGGTATTCTGGTGAAAATCCAATGCGACCCCATTGACCTGAGAAGTGAATTATGCGCCTGGTAGTCAGAAGACTGTCGCTTTCACTACCAGGTTTAGAGGGACATGATGCTAGCAACCACATTCCTAAATAACTTGTTTGATAACCGGGCTTCTGGCAACACCTCCTCAGTACGGTAACCCGTTTTATCATTATTATCGTAAAAGCTAGTTATCATCACCGCAGCATTAATAATGCTGCTCTTATTTTCCCTTCACGATGCGACCATTTTTTAACGATACTTGCAGTCTGTAATAGTGGATATTGCCTTGGTCTTGCAAATCGCAGATTAAGCGGTTCAAATCCCAAAAGAGATTTGTCTTTATTACTTTTGATTACGAGACGCCAGCTGGCTTTCGAGACCCCCACTAAAATCTTTGATACATTTTGTCAGTAAAACTAATGTTGATCTCATTCGTCCCGCCATTATTCATGATTTGCGGAGCTAGAATCACTGTTATTATTCATGCGTATAACTGCAAGTGAAAGTTCCTCCACTGACTCGATTAACTTCCTCCAAGGTAATTTGAAAATGATTTGAAATCAAGATGAAGTGAAACCAGTCCGAGTGAGATAGAATTAATGGCGCTGAAAACGGAAAGATTGAAATGGTCGGAAATGGAGGATATAATTGGAAAGTAAGAATTCTGGACGACGTGGGTGCCAATTACGGCATGAGAAAAAAACGATTAGTAAGAATAGAAAACGCTCAGCTTAAGAGAGAAAGCTGTGATTGTTTAGGGTATCACCAGGATGTAGAACCTGCAAATACTTCCAGAAAAAAAGAGAGAGAGAGAGAGAGAGAGAGAGAGAGAGAGAGAGAGAGAGAGAGAGAGAGAGAGAGAGAGCACAACAGACGCTTAGCATAATACAGTGATATAAAAAACTCTAACTCATATATATGTATGTATATATATATATATATATATATATATATATATATATATATATATTATATATAGAGAGAGAGGAGAGAGAGAGGGAGAGAGAGAGAGAGAGAGAGAGAGAGAGAGAGAGCGAGAATACAATAATATCACTTAGAAACCAGTACAGTGGCATAAAACCTCTAAACTGGTAGAGGGAGAGAGAGAGAGCTGCAGCACATCGCTGAGCAACCATTGCAATAATATAAAAACTATAAACCGATAAAGAGAGAGAGGGAGAGAGAGAGTGAGTTGCAGTACATTGCTTAGCAGCCATTACAGCGATATAAAAACTCTAAACTGATAAAGAGAGAGAGAGAGAATGCAGTACATCGCTTATCAACCATTACAGTGATATAAAAACTCTAAACAGAGAGAGAGAGAGAGAGAGAGAGAGAGAGAGAGAGAGAGAGAGAGAGAGAGAGAGAGAGAGAGACAGTTGCATTGTTGCTTAGCAGCCATTACAGTAATACAAAAAACTCTCTAAACAGAGAGAGAGAGAGAGAGAGAGAGAGCCTGAGAGAGAGAGTAGAGAGAGAGAGAGAGAGAGAGTCAGAGTTGTATGCACTCAAACTAGATCTTCTTGACTGGAGAGCAAGTGGGAACGAAGCTAGCATGATGTTGGTCAGTGCTTGAGAAAGAAACTGAAAGACATGAAATTAGAATTGTTTAGAGATAAGCTGTCAATAGGAAAGATCGTTTTCGTGGTAATTAAAAACGGGACGCTATCGACTTCACAGAGACGAAAATACATGCACCTAGGAAAAAAGAAATGTATTGTTACATGAATATATATAGGTATATATATATATATGTATACAGTTATATTTATACATATATATCTATTTATAGACATAAATATGCAAGTGTGTATGTATGTATATATATATATATATATATATATATATATATATATATATATATATATACACACACATATATATATATATATATATATTTTATATATATATATATATATATTATATTTTCATGTGTGTGTGTATGTGAGGAGAGAGGGAGAGAGAGAGAGAGAGAGAGAGAGAGAGAGAGAGAGAGAGAGAGAATGTACAGCAACCAGAAAAGCAGTTATACAGTTTACAGACATATGCTAAACCATTTATGATAGAAGTTTCCAACGCGTTATAAAGAAAGTCTTATAAAAACACCTTCAAGAACCTCAGTCGATGAACGATTTAAAAGGCGGACAGTTGAAACCAGTAATTTTTACATCTTCGCTAATGGACGTCTTTACTCGAGTGATGCCTGGATGCTGATACCTGCGTGATGCCTGCCCGGAAATTTCTTGTAACTTTGAGCAAAGATTTCTTATAATATGACTCTGCTTGTGGGAACATTCCTTTGGCAATGCGTTACACTTTTGATAGTTTCTTTTCGAGTTCAGGGTTGCGATATTAGTTTCGTTTCTTATTTGACGCGGTATTCAGGATCCGGTTTTTTATGCTTCCCAGTTACTTGGGAGTTCAGAATTTCGTTTTAATATTAAGTAATATATCCAAAAAGCAATCCTGAACATAATTTCGTGTTCAGGACTGCGATTTTTATGGTTTTCATGTGATCATGAATTCTTTGTGTACAGTATGTTAGGTTTCTTATGCGATTTGGAGATCATGATTGCTTTTTTATGTCTTATCTGATTTGAGGCTCCCTATTACGTTTTTATCTTATGGCTAATGTAATTTCAGTTTTATGAATTCCTTTTCTTGTCATGTTTGTTATTTAATGCGCATTTTAGGAATGCGCATTGACTCTTGGAAATTGCACGGGTTACCTCCTCCGACTTAGCTGGACGAAGTTTATAAATGCATACTTATGTTTGTATTTCTCAGCTATTCACGAAATATCTCAAAATATTATGAATGCATCTCAGTGGAATTTTTGGAAAGGGCGGGCCATGAGCAAAGGAAAATTAGACTCAATTATGAAATAGATCCAGTGTATAGTCAGGTCCAGGATTTTTGTTTTTATTTCATTTGATTTTAGACGTTGGCGTGTAGATGCTCACCGTGATTTTTATCTAGTTTTATCTAGTTACGGATGATTTTGTTGGTCAATACTGATTTCTTTTGAAATGCTGAAATCAGAAGCACTTATTTAAAACAGAGAGAACTAGAAGGGAAGAGAGAGAACTAGAAGGGGAGAGAGAGAGAGAGAGAGAGAGAGAGAGAGAGAGAGAGAGAGAGAGTGGCAGGGTGGGGAACTCTGTATATATTGATATATTGGGAGTTATAAAATTTCTAGAAAAGAATAAAACAGAAATCAATTGCAATTAATAGCAGAGAGAGAGAGAGAGAGAGAGAGAGAGAGAGAGAGAGAGAGAGAGGGGGAGGGGAGTTCTGTATATACTGATATATTGGGAGTTATAAAATTTCTAGAAAAGAATAAAACAGAAATCAATTGCAATTAATAGCAGAGAGAGAGAGAGAGAGAGAGAGAGGGAGGGGAGTTCTGTATATACTGATATATTGGGAGTTATAAAATTTCTAGAAAAGAATAAAACAGAAATCAACTGCAATTAATAGAGAGAGAGGAGAGAGAGAGAGAGGGAGGGGAGTTCTGTATATACTGATATATTGGGAGTTATAAAATTTCTAGAAAAGAATAAAACAGAAATCAATTGCAATTAACAGCAGAGAGAGAGAGAGCGAGAGAGAGAGAGAGAGAGAGAGAGAGAGAGAGAGAGAGAGAGAGGAGAGAGGGAGTTCTGTATATATTGATATATTGGGAGTTATAAAATTTAGAAAAGAATAAAACAGAATCAATTGCAATTAATAGCACAGAGAGAGAGAGAGAGAGAGAGAGAGAGAGAGAGAGAGAGGGAGGGAGGGGGAGGGAGGAGGGGAGTTCTGTATATACTGATATATTGGGAGTTATAAAATTTCTGAGAAAAGAATAAAACAGAAAAACAGAAATCAGTTGCAATTAATAGCAGAGAGAGAGAGAGAATCCTAAATTTCGTGGAAATGCCAGATCTCTCTCTGGTGAGAAACACAGAGAGATCTGGAAACACGAGACTTCTGAGAAGAGAACGGACGAAAGTCAGTTCGAGCTTGCAAGAAAGAGAAAAAAGACGGAGAGATCTGGCGTCGGAGTGTGAGGTCATGATAATGCAATAAAAGTTTCCACTCGCGTAATTGCGTTAAACACAAAAATTACCCGGAGAGAAAGCAACCAGCTAGCTACCTACTCGACTGCAACGTGGTTCCAGTTTGCGTATTCTTACATCGGCGTCTTGAAGAACAAAACGAGTCAAAATATCGAATATTGTACAAACTTCGTGAAATATACGTGGAGCTAAAAGGGGAAAATAAATTGTATATATGTGCGTTAGACGAGGCCAGGGACGCACTAAGGGTAAGCAGTACTTTATGAAGTAATTTCAGTTTTCCTGATGATGTTATTATTGACAAATGAATTTATGTCAGTTAATTAACTACTTAATTGAAGTTATAAAATTATTTTATGGTGAATAAGCATCAGTTTACGATCATTTTGTTATCAAAGACTGATTATCAGGGGCACGCGTCGACAGTCTGATAACTCTCTGGAGTGAATAAGGTTTGGAACCGTGACTTTAGCTCCTCTCTCCATACAAAAAATAAAGCTCTGCGGTCAAGAAAAAATTAAATAGTTACTATTGTAAGAAAAATCTGTAAAAAGCATTAAAGAAAGATTGAACTTGGTAGGAATTAGACTGAAACTGCAAAGGTGGAGGCTGGGGCAACAGTGCTTGTAATCGTAGACACTCGTAATTAGGAAGAGTTGTGGCCATGAAATTTCCTGCGCTAATTTGAAACAAAAATAGAGAGCAACGTACCTCAGGAGGCTAGGGCTAACGGCAATAGATCACACTGAGGCCCGAAAAGCCAACAGCGTCATTTTATAATCTCATAAAAAAATATTAAGAAAACTATTAAGAAACGCATTAGACCACCGATTAAAATGGTAGACGTATATCAGGGCTTCGTAGAGTGAACGGTAGCATACTCCCCTACCAAACTAGGTCCCGTAGGAGGATAGCGCCGTCAGTGTACTTCACTCGGGGCTCTGCAGTATAGGCATCACTTTAGGTTCTTTGCAGCGTCCCTTCGGTCTCTAGCTGCAGTTCCTTTTACTGTACCTCGGTTCATATTCTCTTTCTCCCATCTTACTTTCCACCCTCTCCTAACAATTAATTCATGGTGCATCTGCGAGGTTTTCCTACTGTTACACATTTGAAAACTTTTAAGTTCAATTTCCCTTTCAGTACTGAATGACTTCACAGGTCCCAGAGCCTGACCTTTGGCCTAAATTTTATATTCCATTTTATTGCATTCCTACCCAACTAGTTGACCCAGGCTTGACCCCTGTCGACGAAAATCCACTGTGCCTCTTTTGATCTAGGCAGTTAATTAGGTACTTGACAGTTACACAGTTGTGGTGGTTGCAGTCAGGGTTAAGAACGCTCTGTGGCAAGCAAACAGTTGTCTCTCTCTGGCTAACCAGCAGCATTTCCTTCAAAGTTTAGCTTCGAAAACCAACGCATTTTAGACGTGTTCTACAAGTTAATGACCATTAGGAGTAAATCATTATGAATATTTGCAAATTCTGAGTTGTAAAAACGGAAAATAATGATGTGTGAAGTCGCAGACAACGGTCAGTCAGGCCAGATATTTCGTAATGAATGATTTTACAACTGACGGTTATGCAGTGTTCCGTTATTACTCCGCCGTTAAAATGATCGGTTCCATCGAGTTAAAATGTGCAAATACTGTAACAGTTTTCGGCCGGTGTCTTGCATGACTTAGCTTAAAACTTGCCATGATATGGTTTACGCGGTAAGAAATAACCACCTTGCCAGCTATAGCCTAATAGTGTTTGTATAAATAATGTGAGGTCAGTTGATTCCAGCTGCTCCTCACTTGCGACTCGCAAGTGTCCTGAGTCAGACCCGGTGAGGGTGGAAGTGATTTAAGTCGTTTTCCTTAAAAAAAAAAAAAGTGCTTTTGTTGACCCTGGGCAGTGAGATACTGTATAAGTAAATGCACATGCATCTATAAGGGCCTGCATGCACCCCTTTGGTGATTTTCTCGAATTTACTGCTATATATGAAGAATTGCCCTGAAGGACCAGTGAACAGTTTCTCTCACTGAAGACTGAAAGCAGGCACAAAATGAAAGAGAGAGAGAGAGAGAGAGAGAGAGAGAGAGAGAGAGAAGGCAATTAACAGAAAAAACCATTTGGAAATAGGAGTGATTGACTGCAGATTTCTTAAGGCCTTTTCTTTCCGCAGCTATTTCTTCCGCATAAAACTTCCATTTAATAAACGTGATAAAAACCATGTCTTTATCCATACTGTTGTTCCCACTGCAGTATTATTTTATCCGGATGTATCTTTACATCAAGAAAACAATTCCGTGAGTCATAGCCATATCTTCACTTTATTATATTAAGGTTCGTTGATCATTTTTTTTTTTTTAGATAATTATCTTGTGGATATGCAAGCATTCTAACAGTCGAAGACACGGGTGAATACATAAGCTCCGTTCAGCCTCACAGACGGAGGTAATGAGCAAGATCCAAACAAACTGAGATCCACCGTTCTCAGCCACCGACACCCACCATCACTCCGGCCACCTTACAACAGTTTGACCACAATTAGGGATCTGGCTCAAGGTTGGACAGGTGGTCCACCGACCACCACCTGTTGCTGCGTCCGGCTTGAAGTGTTCCGGACTAAAAGTGCAGGATGAAGAGCCAGATTGTTTACTCTGTTCATTCATCAATGAATCTGCTATCTTGTAGGGGTGGGATCACATCAGAAAGATTATTATTATTTTTTTTTTTTTTTTTGGTCTATCAGTCATCCTATTCGACTGGGCGGTTTTTATGGTGTGGGTTTCCGGGTTGCATCCTGCCTCCTTAGGAGTCCATCACTTTTCTCACTATGTGCGCTGTTTCTAGTAGCACACTTTCTGCATGATTCCTGGAGTTACTTCAGCATCTAGTTTTCAGATGTTTTAGATTCCTTTCAGAATATTATTGTGTGTGTTATTATTATTATTATTATATTATTATTATTATTATATTATTATTATTATTATTATTAAAAGACAGTTGCCCTGCAAAGAAGATTTTACTCGAAACAGAAAGGATATATAAGCAAATCGAATATGGCTAGAGCAAATAGTTAATAGTAATGGGTGAACAGCACTGTAGCATGAATCATGAACATAGGCACGTATACCTTCATAATCATTAGGAATTTAAAAGCGTAATAGCAAGGTAGCTCTGGATTCATTCTCAAGATGGAAGTGTGTCACAGTGAATGTGAGAAGACGACATGCCGCTGTTGAGATATTTTAGAAAGTTTACGAAAGGGCTTTGATGTGTAGGATTTTTATTAATCGCATGTTACCATTTAGTTATGCCGCCAGTTAACCGAGTTTAATTAGCCACACAATTACTGTTGATTCAGTACATTAACATGTTGCAGATAAAATTCCCGCCAAAGTTTAGAAGTTAGCTTTGATGTTAAGAAAGTCTTACAAACGTGTGTCACCCATCCCTTTGTGATACCATATAAAATTTTATCAATCAGTCAGTTAATTAATCGCCTAGATTCAGTGCTTAGAGAATGAGTGAAGCAGTGACTTCTATCTTATCTTTCTCTACAGTCTGCCCTTTAAAGGAAAGTTTAAGTTAAATGCATATGAGTTATAAACTATTTTTGCTTTGTAAAATCGTAAAACAATTTTCAAACAAAATCATTCTTGCTGATGTAAACAGGCTGCTTACTCCAAATCCAAGAATAAAGCGATCTTCTGTTGTATGAGATAAGTCAGTTAATGATAATTACTGATTCCCCTAACTGGCATTACCAAGACTATGGTTTCGCCGTAGTCAGCTGATGATCAGATGTAAGGGATTTGACTGAATGCTATCAAGGAAAATGGCAGAGGATATCTTTGTTTATGGGTACAATATTTAGATCCCGAACAAGAATGGGACAAAAACAATAGATATAGAAGCAATGTTACTCCCAAGAATGTGTTCTCTTTAAAATGTAATGACGAGTTCATGCACACTGACTAGACGCCATAGGTTAATATTATTATTATTGCTGGTAAAAATTCATATGACGAAAACTAAAAAAGCTCATTAATTTGCAAAGCAAGCATCAACGCAGTAGAGGGCCCATGAATCAAAATTTAGAAATGAGAGAGAATAACAAGAACATTCAAAATAAATTGACAGAATTCAGCTATGAAATAAATCTGCAAAGACAAAAACACCAACATAAGTCAGACAAAGTAAAGCAAAAGTCACGAGAAGAGTAGGATTCAAGGCCCTCAGAAAACGGCAGCCACCACAAGAGAAAAAATAACAAAGCTCCTTTTCCATTGTTGGCTAAAGGTAGTGACCCCGAGACCTCATTCCCCAAGAGAGCACCTGTATTTACATAACTGGCATAGTGGTGCTCAGTGATTTCTTCTCAGCATCATTTGCTTCTGGGAGCCACTTGGCTGATGATGCCTAACAAATGTAAATAAATGCCTAGATTGCGGCTAGCACTGAGGCCTGAAGACCTACGGTACTGACAGTATTTCATTTTAACACATTTAGGCTCGAGAAGGTTTAGTAGTAGATGTAGTTGTTGCAGCGGTGGCAGTATAATAAGTTTATATTTTTATGATCACAAGGAGACCTGAAAATTAACCAGAATGGGGATGATAGTAGTAGTAGTAGTAGTAGTAGTAGTAGTAGCAGTAGTAGCAGCAGCAGCAGTAGCATTAGTAGCATAGCGTTGGTGATAGTGGTGGTGCTGATGATGGTGGTAGCATTGATAAATAATTTCACAAGTCATACTTAGATCAGATCATTATAGTAATAGTAGTGGTACAAGTAAATGTGTACTTTTCGGGTCGTGATGAGACCTACATAACCAACAGAAGCTATGTTAGTAGTATATAATATCGAAAGAACCAACATAATATCATAATGAAGCTGGAGCGGTCACAGTAATAGTAGCAGCAGTTATGGTAGTAGCGGTAATAGTAGTTCTCATCATTCTCCTTATCTCAAGACAAACACCCTTCCAACTTCGGGGCCTATTTCCAGTGACAAGTACACATCTCCTGTGAAAGGCTGCCTTAATCACCAACTCCGCAACAACGTGTGAACAAATGAGAAGTTCGTTCTACTTTCGCGGGTCTTGAATTCTCATCCTCAGGCTTTCGGCGCTTGAAAGAGACATGCTTCCTCCTCCTCCCTTCCCTCATATTTCGTTTCAGGAATGAAGAGAGATTTACTCTGGGAAGTCCTGACACATTTTTTTATTTTTGAGAGTTGTGTTGGGATTTTAGTGCTTTGAAGTTTTAGTATCACCGGCGGGCGTCCAAGCACGGTACCTTATATGTTTATCGTGCGTGCAAACAAACAAATAAATAGGCTTTGTATGTTTGTGTATGTGTTGTGACAGGCCCCCCGAGAGTTGTAGTAGTAGTACTGTAGTAGCTACGCAGCACGTGAGAGAAATAATCCTCTCTGAATTATCTAAAATTACTCGCTTGATTCGAGCTAGCTGCGATGATTACTGTAAATAGAAGTTGTAATAGCACAAACGCAGTAGCAGTAGTGTAAGTAACCTGCAAATAAAATAGTGATCTCAAGGTTACTTAAATATTTCGCTTGCTTTAGTCTCAGTGCACGTAAAGCGCACGCGGTCTTGCGAAGGGAACAAAAGAAAAAACGAATTCCTTTGTAATTATAGCAACTGTAAAGTGGCACTTGCGAAACAAATGGTAAAAAATAATGTGTTCTAGGCCGTCGTTAAACCTTCATTTCTGCGAAACAATGCAATGCAATCCCATCTTTCTCGAGTAACAAATCATTCCTCTCATTGTGAAAGATGATGGGTGATTCCCAGTGCCCGTTTTACATTTGGTCGCTGTCGCAACATGGGGGGAGCATTTTGAAGGTTGTAAGTGAGATTAGATACAACTGTGTCAGGTTCCAACGTCGTTCTTAACAGCCTATGGTCTTAATGTGCGTTTTACTCTAGTTTTCCCAGCAAAAGCTCTTGACTCGCCAGTCTAACTTATCTATACCCATAAGAACAGATCTTTTATGTGTTTTCTGCGTGTACAGATGTGTGTTATTGTTATTCAAATGAAACTAACAGTCACAACGTGGGGAAACATAAAAGTCTTTGGCTTATAAGTGAGCTTCACTGGTTAGGGAAAGGAAACAACCACTTCAAGCAATCTTGACTGAAAGATTAATAACCCGGGAAGCTGCTGACAGGCAGGCCCTGAGGAGAACGGTGCTCCAGCAATGGCAGAACAGGAGATTTGAACCATGTGGCATTATCGTCATCATCTCTGCAGATATAGTAAACCCTATGATCACTATCTGGTTTTCTTGCAGTGTTAAATTATATATTTTTTAAGTAGTATGACAAAAAAGGCTTGGAGTCTAAGGTAACACCAAGTCTTGCCACTTATTTAGAACCAGTAAACGCAGTTTTACCTTTGCAAAGCGAATTAAGGAGAAGGGGACCGGCGCGAGATCGGCCAGTCGAACATTTTAAATTCCATTGGTTCTTGTTAAGACTCTTAGATACTGACAAATAAAGTGATTAACAAATCCCATGAAAACAGTCCAAAAATATATATTAGAAATACTCTGTGGTCGCTGATAACATAAACTAGTTCGAGTGACTGGGTATTTCTTTATCTGGTCAACAAGACGAACAACCCAGTGCCCTTATTTACCCCAAGACCCGAAGAGAAGAGGAAAATGAACAGCCCTCGGAAGGCGGCGACTTGCCTCCTAGAGGTTGGATGATTATAAAAGTCAAGGGAATCGGAAGCAGGAGATATCCCAAGCTTATCAGGGGAAGGAAACAAACTCAATCAACGGAACATACAATGCGCGGCATTGCGCAAGAATATCACTTCGCGCAGACGCGCTTTCAGAAATCGTCTTTCCATTTCTGTAGAGGAAATTTGGTAACGTATGATTGTTGATTTCCCGGAACAAATTGTTCGAGCGCTAATAGAAAATCGTGATTGCTTGGATTTTCAATGAACGGAAACAAACGATGACGTGCCGATGAAAGGAAAACGATCATTTATGGAAGAAATGAAAAGAATAGCACCAAATTTTCTACTCTGGCATCGCGGGGTATATAATAGAAGTTTGCAATACAAGAGGGGACAATAGAGAGGAAAAATGCCAAGTGGAATGAAATAAGACAGAGGAGAGAAGAAAGAATGAAAAATTAATGCAGAAAAATTACTACCTTACAGGAATGGAAAATCAGAAAGTGTATAACCAGTGAATTGAATAAAAATAGCAATTCCCATAAGGAGATGATAAACAATAGATTCTGTTGAATCAAAGAGAGAGAACTTAAATGAAAGTGAAATGTTATACTTTTATAATAAAATTCCCAGAGAGAAGATGAATGTCAAGAGAAACAAAATACTGCTCATAGGAAACGAAAAACGATGGAATTGTCAAGTAAAAAAAAAACTCATAAAAGGCTAAATGCTTAAATGTGATAAAGTAAAAAAATCTCAGCCAAATCTACATTGAGAAGAACCAGCATAAAAAGCTATGAATTTCACATTGCTTGCAGTGCATGTTGTCAAACGTGAAGAATTTTATTTTATTCCTCAACACTTGCAAGGAATTATGAACTGAGCCAATTTCTGGATCCACAGATCGTTGCCTAAATTTTAACACTGAAGTCCTCAGTGTTATGGAAGTTAATCTGGAAGAAGGACACATGCATTCGATCCTGCTGAGAATACCAAACTGTGTGTATACCATAATCTTTAATGCTCGATGGAGCCATTCATTAACAGCTAATCTGAAAAGGGCTGTTTCAGAAAAAAACAAGACAACAATCACTGCTAGACGATTTATAAATAAATACCAGTGCAGAAATCTTTCACAGCATCCATCTTATATGTGTATGTGTGTGTGTGGAGGGAGGGAGGGAGAGAGAGAGAGAGAGAGAAAACTATTAACCTTTGCCATCTAGTTGTTAATGAATTATAATTATTTAATAACGGAAACGATGAACATCAAACCTGAAATTACAATCTGTTAATGTAAAACACGTGAAGATATTTGTGTAGACGTCCCTTTCTATGTCAAAGGCGAGAATGTGAGATGACTGAATAAAATTAGAGTGAAAAAGATTCTATCTCCGTCACAGGTGCGTTAATGGAGAAAAACGTTTCCTTCGTGAGATGAACATGGCTTCATCTGATATGGAGAGTGATAAGGACTCTCTGCATTACGGGAGCGCGCTATCAAAACTTTCCTGCTTGGATGGTTGTTAGAGTACTAGCCGAGAGGAAGGTGTCTGAGGTCGACAATAATTGAGTAATTTAGAGCTTTTAAAATAGATGCAACTCACTAGTTCTTTTGTCTTGTCGACACTCCTTGTAGCTCACTGATGCTCACATCTTGCTCCTGCGGTCCACTAAGTGAAAGAAAGCTGTTTGACTAATTAACTAATTCATTATTGATAACATAGATGTGCTTGCTAAAGACTAATTGATTTACTAAACAAATGGATAGGAAATCAGTACGTCTCATGTAAAATTTAATCTTATCCCCACTGAGACCACCTAGAGGGTATTTTTTGTTCCCATTTTATCGTCAGCCGCGCTTCTTCTGTCTTTTATTTTGTTTTGCGTAGAACGGTTTGGTTAAATTACTTTAAAAATTATGTTTATATATTAATTGTCAACCAGGTGTGGAGAAGGCGATATTTAAAGCCTTCTAGGATCGTGAAAAATAAGTGTGTGGAATTCTTAAACCCGCGCGCCAACCGATTAGATTACCCATTTTATATAATATTTTATATGCATTCCCATAAGTTTTCTGAATGTTCTAATTTGCCATTTTTTTCAAGGTGGGGGCTTTTTCTACCTAAGGAGAAGAGGCCATTAACTCATTTTTTCTTGGAGGATCGAGCTTGTTTTAGGCCGATATGCTCGCCTAGGTCTCAGTAAAAAAAAATCGGTAATTTATAATCAATCTTTAGTTCTTTCCTTTATTCCTGTCTCCCATGGCTATTCCAGCCCATCTCTTCTCTTCAAATGCGTTTCATTAATTTGACTCATTTGTTTGTAGTTTTTCAGACTACGCGGATTTCGAAGATGGAATTCTTCAAAATTTATCGATTTTAGCGAACTCATGAAAATATTTTGTCACGTCTGATAACTGAAGATAGTACGTGTGATTTATCAGGGTTATCTTACACACCATAAATTCATAAATGTTTTGATCAACGCCTTCAGAGAAGTACAAGAAATAGAACACGGTTGCAAAAGCAATGTTCAAAAGACTTCTAAGCGCTCAGCTTCAGTAACAAGTTACCCAATTCTGTCGCAACTGCAAATTAAATTTCAAAAGCCTTGAAAGTAGGCGATGTAAACTGAGCGAAGTGATTAACTCTCTTGAGTACCCTATTCATCAAAGAAACCAGAGGAAGACCTCTTAGCTCCGGGTCAGAGTTCCAGCACAGGCCGTAATTTGCAGACAAAACTGGAAGGTGGTTACCAAATCGACCTAGTAACGCATGTGAAACGAAGAATGGCAGGAATGAGAGTCACTGGAATGGCGAGTATGGTCAAAGGTCAGATACCAACACAAACAAAATACGCAAAGGGCAAAGGAGTTATGTGTGGATGATACATGATAATTTTATCATCACAGGAAAAAATCGTAAAGGTCTGCACCATCTCACTGTTCATACTGAAGTTCGCTAAATCCGCCAGCTGTTGACTGACTGGGATAGAATGAGTCGGTTGCCGGTCAGAGTGAAATAACGACACCAGTCTAGAAATAAAGAAACCAAAAGTGAGAAACTGAATCACAGCAGAAGAGAAATGAGTGGGTTGGGGCCCATTTAATATTTTATGACTGCCTTAGGCTTTTGTATGAGAACTTGCAGAGCCTCTTACAGTGCAGAGTATAAATAATGTGCACGTCATCACATTAAATTAATTACTCACTGACTTGCCGAGCGTTCCTTTGAACCATTGTCGCCGGCACTAGATTTTTAGAGCCATTCCCAAGTTTCGGTATTAGTCTCTAGAGGCCGCCGTGAGGAAAGTCATTATAAGTGTTGGCTTAGGGGACATCACTGTAACCCATTGCCGTTCACACTAGTCTGTTAATGTCGATTTTAAGATTCGATAACGATATTTTCTTTTTAAGTGTGTGAATCAGTAATTTATTCGGATTTTTGGGCAGCACAAGAGACGACATCCCATGCTGTCCCTTGCAAGATGGGTAACGACACTTGTGACTTTTGTCATTACTGCTATTTATGTATGAATACATTGACCCGTTTGATATATTATTCTTATCACTTTGTGATAAATGATAGTAATAATGTTATTTCCCACTTCTCTGAAGGTCATGAAAATTAGAATGAAGAATAAGACCCTTAATAATTTTCTCTGCTTATATGCATTCAAAATATATTCAAGGTTTTTATGAACCAGTTCAGTTCCCATGAGCCGAACATGATTTATATAGCTTATTAGATATATTTCAATATACCCCGAAGACAAAATGAATGTGGATTTATTCCTTGATAATAATAATAATAATAATAATAATAATAATAATAATAATAATAATAATAATAATAATAATAAAGCCAGCATAGGCCCTTCATGGTGCGAAAAACTTATTTCCAAGGATCTGCGAAAGGCAATGGGATGAATTGCTATTCTTCTACCAAGCTCTGTTTCCTTAATAACAGGTAACCAGAACCGGAACTACATCAACCACAGATGCACAGTAACAAGCAATTAGTGGCCTTTCGGACCATCAATTACAGCTGCCTGTTTACTCGCTTTGCAGTCGTTAAACCGGGCAAATATTTTCTTTCATTTCTGTTCCAGCTGATCAACACAGCTCTGGAAAGAGTCTGATCTTGTCTTGTAGTTCATCATATGTATGAAGCAAGAAAGACTTCGGATAAATACTAGAGAGAGAGAGAGAGAGAGAGGCAACATCTGTTTAATAGCTTCACCTCTTCGAGGTGAGGGAATACCTCGTCGAGGTCATCCACTAAGTGAAATACATCATCGTTTGTAACGGTTATTAGCATTCATAATGTCGGTTCTGATTTTGGAATTAGTTATGATGTGCCAGATCAAGTCTAAATGAAATAGAGAAAGCGCTAACAAGAACAAATGTATAGACGAGCTATTCTTTTCCAGTTCACCTTTAAGTTAAATTCACATTGTCCCTGCTACGGTTTATGACGATATCCATATCATTTCTTCTGCTGCTTTGTTAACTGACCTTGTTTTTCCATGAGGCCTTCCAGAAGCCTATTGGTAAAGGGTGGGAGGATTTAGAATAAAGTTACGAAGTGTCTTGAAAATGATATTCAGGAGAGGGTATATAGAATGGAACAGACCTCTTTGCGTTTTTGCATGAAATCATCTTGGGTACCAGACTCGCCATTCTATTGGTATTTTAGATAAGGCTTTCATCCGGAAAAAAAACTAATCCATCTAATAACAGTTGTTTAAATAGGTTGTCCCAGAGGAAAAGAGCAGTTTTAAAACTGATCCAACATCATGAAACTTTAAACGTAAATCTTGACTAAAATCTTTCCCTAAATGAGGGTATTATGTTAAGAAGATTGGGGACTACGAGCTTAATTTTCTAGGGTGTTAACCACCAGACCGCAGTACCAGCCATAAGCATCTGTCATGTGCAGTAAATCACCTCTCTCTTTCTTTCTCTCTCCCCTCTTTGTTGAATGACAGTTCTTAAAGCTTGAGATGCTTAGTAGGGCACTCATTAACTTGAAATAATTTTCATACATTAATTAACATACCCATGATATATACGTGACATAAGTCATATCAGAGTTTAGATGGATTTGCACCAGCAAATGTCAAGCGCCGTTGACACAAGCTCCCGTGATCATCTGCCCAAAAGCTATGCATAGAAATTTGCAAGAGACCTTGGAAGACTGGTGTGAGCGACGATGGGTCACCATAAAACTGCTTGAGAAGCCGTCTGAGTGAGTTTTAAAGACTGAAGAAGAAAAGAAAGGTGCAAGGGTAGAGTGAGAGTCTTAACTCTGAAGTTTCCAAGTTCAGCATGTTTTCTCTTCATGCAAGTAGCTATTCATAGACATGAAGTGAAGAGTGATAAGAAAATTATGGTTTATTGATGCTGAACAGATGTACGACTTCTTAAGAATAGTATTTTTGCACCGAACACACGAAAGCTCAAATCTATTAAGGTTATGTGGTTACTTTCGAACAGTCCGACGAACGAGCAACTGGGTGGGAAAACCTGGCTAAGATGTAGTTGCACCTTGGAACAGATGGTATGAGGAAATTTCATTTGGTAAAGTTTCCATCAACACTCTACAGCTACGACAACAACATTCCATGCATCAGCTTACTTCAAATGAATCTGGTAAAAAGTTCAAGAGCAACAACAGGGTTCCAGACATCCAATTACATAAGAATTACAAGATTACAGCTCTAAAATATCCTACAGTTGTAATAACAAAATCCCAACTCCTTTAGCTTCACCTGGTAAGAAATTTATGTTCATTTTTTGTCGCAATAGCAGATTTCCAGACCTCAACCTACTTTATAGTGGATTGACGAAGAATCCAAGAGTACTCCACGGACAGAACAAGAGGAATACAGGCGTCAAACTCGTTTAGATTAATCTGGTAAACAACAGCTAAAACAACATAAATCTAAACATTAGCTTCAGATAAGTCCAAGATCGTTCTACAACGGCAGCTTCAAAATCCTAGGCGTCTGCTTACGCAGTGTTTCCTTTCTGTAGGAAAATCTGAAAAAAGCAAAGAACCTGAGAACCTCCTGCGGATATGACAGGAGAAGTGCGAGCATCTACTTACTTGAGACGTCCTTTTTCTTGGCGTCGACGAAGGACAAGCAAACTGCCATGAAGAATGTCGTCAACAGCAGCTTCTGGCACCACATTTCCATTCGTTTCTTGACGCACCCACCAAATCTGACAAGTCGGCCTTCTCCCTTTCTGGCAGGTGTCAGAGAGTCCGTATCGGATAAACGAATATCAGACCTGGGGCGACTGAAGCCAGGTAGAACGTCTGACAGAGCTGGCGCCATTGTCTTATCGTCACGATGTGCGGCTTTTAGCACGTGATAAGCTTGGATATGCCTCTGGTTAATTTTAGCTTTCTGTTTCTTTCGTCTTTCAATCAGTGAACCATTACAGACAGAATTTCTATTTAACGCATAACTTATTGACTTTGCGTATTCACAATGAAAATTGTGGTTTTCTTTCTCTATCTTTTTTCTAGTACAAAAAAATAACTTTACAATATTGTTTTTATCGCTCTTTACTTTTACACGTCACACTGTAGTTGAACTGAATAATTCGTTT